>NW_027069813.1:101888-243684 GCF_002906115.3 Quercus suber
TAAAAACTCGAGTTCAGAAAACGCCCTATAAGGATTAAAAACGTCACTATAGGCTTAAAATGGAGTTATAAAAAATTTAGCATAAAAAAAACTCGATTTTCACTTGGATTTTTTTTACAAATCAAACCTCAAAAACTTGATTTTTATCTTGGAACTCGAGTTTTAGACACTCGAGATGCTAGTTTTTAAAATTCTTTTGCAACGTGACAACTAACTAAATTTTTTAATATTTATTGTTATTTAGAAAAAAAATTCGATGAATAAGAGTACGTATCAAAAAAATAAATAAGAGTAAAGTATTGTTGAGGTTAGGTGAGATGAAGTTGGAGGGTAGGACCAATAATACGTGGACTCTTTAGGGGACTGTCTTTTGAGTTTTGACCCAGCTAAAGCCACAGGTTGTGTAGTGACATAAAAAGAGGTCTTGCATTTTATAAAATTTCACATTGTTTAAGGAAGCACATGAGAATGTGTTTATAAGGAATGACCTCTCTTTAATGTGTGGAAGCTTTTTCCACATAGTAATCTGAGGAAGAACAAAACTGTGAGAGGTATAGGTCCTAAAGCGGATAATATCTACACAGTTAAGACGGAATCGTTACAGATAATATCAGAGCCATATAAGTTTGAAGAGCTTTATAAGCTGGAAAGTGACTGCAACCCACCACCACATCCATACAAATTTTCGTTTTCTCCTACCGTCGGATTGTCCAAAAGCAGTCCAAACCAGACATACTATGTGTCCAGTACTTCTAAACAATTAAAAAATAAAATCTGCCAGTGGCCTTTCGGCCAAATCAACAATTAACTGCCTATATATCCGTCGATTGGATCCACAACATCTTCATCTTAAAAGGGAAAAAAAATAAAATTTATGGACTTTCATATTTATTTATATAATTTTTTTCAGTTATAGACTTATAGTACAGAAAAAAATTTGAATCCTAAACATTTCATTTAAAAATATCAAAAAGTTGCAACTAAGTTACATTGCTCAATCATATTAGTTCATATACAAAAGTTACTTTTTTAAATGACTAATAACTCGATCTCGAATGGGTATGATGATCTAATTCTAATTTCTAAAACCATTCCTATTAACTCTCTCCCTTTGAGGTTTTTTTTTTTTTTTTTTTTTTTTTTTTTTTTTTTTTTAATCAGATTTCTCAAAGAATCTCAGACACTTGGTCTCTAAGCCGTTGACGAGGAAGGATCTAGTTGAGAGTTACAGAAACTTCACACACTCCAAGCCATAGATTTGAGAACATGTCAGCAAAGTTAAGTACAAGTACCACTTTGTAGCATTATGAGTGGCAGTACATGATTGGTAGCATTGCTTATTCTTAACACACTATTATGAGCATTATGTATTTCGGCATAATTGTGCAAATGGCTAGTATTATTAAGGACCAAAAACTCATTTGCTTATCAACTTGTTTATATAGTTGTTGCACTTATTACTTGTTCTTACCATTTGTAATGCAACTGTGGAATGAGTGTTTTTAACTATGAATATTATCAAAAATAAGTTTCACAAAAAAAAAAAAAAAAAAAAAAAAAAAGATAATTTTCTAACAAACTCTTTGATTTTGATTTTGTACATTGAAAATGAAATTGCTGTAAAATTTAATACATAATTAATCACAAAATTATTATTATTGTTTTTATACATTGATTTATGCCAAGCTTAATAGAAAAGGTTGCACAGCCGGTCTCACGTGGAAGAGGAATCATCTAATTCTAAATTTTAACTTGTATATATTTTTTCTTTTGTGGGCCAAGCAGAACCCATTTCTAGCGATTGCGTAGATAATTATGTGAACCAATCAAAATGTAAAGTTCCACACTGAAACTAATAACAAGAAAGGAGTGCCTTTTGCTATCCATGATGCTGAATTCCCCCTTGACCTGCAAGGAATTAACCAAAAAAAAAAAAATTGGAATTGAATTTTTTTGACCCCTTAAGTGATAGAGAAAGTGGAAACTTTGGAACAAGGACGCGGAGACTTAGTAATATGGGGAAGAACTNGGAGACGTAGTAATATGGGGAAGAACTTTGTTTGATTATTTGGCCAACACTACACTTCTTTACGTGCATATAAGATTCTAGAAAAACACGCTCTACTTCTTTCCTTTGTGTTATTAAAATATATTATGGGATTAAATAGAAGAGAAAAAGAAGGATCTAGACTATATGATTACTGCAGGTATATTAAAACGAATACAATTCTAAGCACATCAAGTTAATAAAAAGTGTTAGTTAAACTAGCACTTCTTTTTACGCATTAGGTGCCCAAAAAGGAAAATTTACGAGGATAAAATAAATAAGAGTTTAGGTGAGATGAATAAGAGTACGTATAAATAAGAGTACGTATCAAAAAAATAAATAAGAGTAAAGTATTGTTGAGGTTAGGTGAGATGAAGTTGGAGGGTAGGACCAATAATACGTGGACTCTTTAGGGGACTGTCTTTTGAGTTTTGACCCAGCTAAAGCCACAGGTTGTGTAGTGACACAAAAAGAGGTCTTGCATTTTATAAAATTTCACATTGTTTAAGGAAGCACATGAGAATCATGAGAATATGTTTATAAGGAATGACCTCCCTTTAATGTGTGGAAGCCTTTTCCACATAGTAATCTGAGGAAGAACAAAACCGTGAGAGGTATAAGTTCCAAAGCGGTTAATATCTACACAGTTAAGACGGAATCGTTACGGATGATATCAGAGCCATATAAGTTTGAAGAGCTTTATAAGCTGGAAAGTGACTGCAACCCACCACCACATCCATACAAATTTTCGTTTTCTCCTACCGTCAGATTGTCCAAAAGCAGTCCAAACCAGACATACTATGTGTCCAGTACTTCTAAACAATTAAAAAATAAAATCTGCCAGTGGCCTTTCGGCCAAATCAACAATTAACTGCCTATATATCCGTCGATTGGATCCACAACATCTTCATCTTAAAAGGGAAAAAAAATAAAATTTATGGACTTTCATATTTATTTATATAATTTTTTTCAGTTATAGACTTATAGTAAAGAAAAAAATTTGAATCCTAAACAATTCATTTAAAAATATCAAAAAGTTGCAACTAAGTTACATTGCTCAATCATATTAGTTCATATATAAAAGTTACTTTTTTAAATGACTAATAACTCGATCTCGAATGGGTATGATGATCTAATTCTAATTTCTAAAACCATTCCTATTAACTCTCTCCCTTTGAGGTTTTTTTTTTTTTTTTTTTTTTTTTTTTTTTTTTTTTTTTTTTTTTTGANGTTTTTAAGGCCCATATATTTACTTATGTCATCTCACTTGGGCTTCATATTCCAATTGTATTTATCTTATTTTTTTTTTTATTTTTTTTTTTAATATCTTAGGCCCAAACCCATTTAATCCATTTAATTGCAGGCCTCCTTTATAGTTTACATATAATAAATAAATTGGTGTCAAAATTTTGGGGTGTTACAAGTATTGGGGTTCAATCCCGCCTACATTAAAAACTGATTGATATCTTGGTTTGATGATAAAAAGTTATCATTACGAGCAGATATCATAAGTTGAAACTCTCTTAAAAAAAGACTCATTAGTATCATTTCTTTTTTAGTAAATGGTGATAGTCATGTGTTTGGAAGTGTTTGGATTTCAAACTTTGAAATTTCAGAATTTAGATTTAACCTCTTAAAGTTTTATTCCACTTGCATTAGTAGTCACTCCATCCATATTTTCCGTTTAGTGCCACATAAATTTGTCACACATGTTTAGTTTATCTAATAAAATGATGCCACATAAAGAGCCTTTTCAGTAAAAGACTATAGTTAGGCAAATTATTTTTGCTAGTTGCGGGTCCACACAATGCGTGATACAGTTACAATTTTTAGTGTCAATATAGTTTAGCAAAAAGTTTGGTTCTTCTTCCAACCAAACAACATAATCCATCAACATTAAGAACTTATTTCGTGAAGCCTTGTCTTATTGTATCAACTATTTTGAGTGCTAGTATAAAAATGTATATGATCGTTAATTCCTATTAGTGAATGGAAAAGGACAATAAATTTATTAATAAATGAATTTCTACCATGGTATGTTGAACTTGAATAACTTATACATTGCAAGATTGTAGATTATAATATTGAACTTAATATCATAAATCTTTAAATTTCTTATCCCTTTATAAAAATAAAAATTAAAAATATATCCTCAATTGGTCTTCAAATTAAAATTATATCATATCAAAACACTAAAATTTTGTAATTCACTCAAAAACTAAAATACAAATATCAGTTAGGAATGGGTAGAGAGAGGGGGGGGGGGGAGAACGTAAAGAAAGATAATACCACAAATCATTGAATTAAAATAATAATATTACTTTTTGTCATCTTGGACCAAAGTGACTCAAATGGACCGAAATGGAATGACGTGGACCAAAATGAACTAAATTGTAACCAAGACCGAAATAGACTGAATGGACCAAAGTGGACCAAATTTGAAGGCACGTGTCAATAACAATCCTATACATTAATTTAGTTACAGGCAAATTTACAAGTGTACATACTTTTTTATTTTTTTGGGAAGTGATAGATTTATTGAAATATTACAAAAACGATTGAAAATAAAACGTCATACTATATAAATATATATATATATATAAAAGAATCTAGTATGTAATTTTTTTTTTAGTAATCATTAAAAAGCATTGAAGGTACTAAAAAGATTTCCCCATTGAAGCTTTACCTTGAATGCAAATTTTTTTTACTGGTAATATGTCAGTAGCTAGCTTCATGGCCGAGTCATAAATTCTGGTAAACTGGAGTTGTGAGGGTTCATATATCAGCGTATTTCGAGCACTCCATGTAGCCCAAATAACCATTTATAGCCTTTTTTCTTTTTTCTTTTTTTCTCTCTCTTTTGGTTGTCGTGGCCATATAACAATGTGAAAGGGAGAAGCAATGAATTGAGTAAGAGTAATGAAGAAAAAAAAAGTGTGGAAGAAGTTCTTTATAAATTAAAGTAAGATGAATGTGAAAGGGTAGAGTATATGTAAAGTCAAACAGTCCCAGATATAATTACAGGAAAAAAAAATCATCCAAGATAAATCTATAAAGTCAATTGACTAATATAATTACTATTATAAAAAATAATTAGAGGAACAAATTGTAAAGTTGTGATTTACAACTTTGTTTTTATGTTGGTTTTAATTCTATGTAAAATTTGATTATAATTCTATTCAATCATTTCCCTGTATTTTTGTGGGATTTAATGTAAAAGTTGTGTGTGAAAGCTTGGTGAAGATTATGTGAAGATGAAGAATTCGTGACTAGCCCGCAACCAGCTCACGACTAGCTCGCAAGTGCCAACCCGCAAAAAAGCCACATGAGAAGCTCATGCTTGAATTTGAAGAGTCTTCGTCAGGCTAGATTTCATGAGTCACTTCATGACTTAGGCCAAGTCTCGAGTGACCCGCGAAACTCTCTGCTTGATGATTTTAAGTATGTCTTTTCAATACCTTTACCAATACTATATAAACTCTCATTGCCCACGAAATTGAAACAATGAGTTTTTCAAAGAAAATTTTGAGAGAGAAAACCCTAGTAAAACACTTGGGAGTTAGAGATTGTTTATCCACAATCATCTACACCATTTCTCTAAAGTTTCATTTACTTTTACCTCTTCATCTACACATCCTTGAGAGATTCTTAGTCCAAACACTTACCTCACTCATTCTGAGTGTTGAAAGAAGTTTTGGTGCATATGGGAAGCATTGGAAAAAGCCATTGAGTGGCGGATGCAATTTGGAGTTAATTGCGGAATCCAAACAATTAGTGAAGACATGGTTCTATGAGGCTCGTTGGTAGCAGGAACTTGAAGGGTTCAAGGTCATTAGGTAGATTAGGCTTAGAGTATCTCTTTGTTATTCATGTACTCTAACTTTATTCACTAGTGGATCGATTTTAGCTTGGAGGGGTTTTTCGTCGAGTATTTTGGTTTCCTCTTCAATAACACGTTTCGGTATTATCTTATACTAGTCGAGCACCCGTGCGTTGCGTGTGATAATATTTTTAAGATGATCTCATTAAATTTATTTTTTGCAGTTTAGACTAATTTAATAAATAGTAATGTATTTCATAATCATATTTTCATTTATTATAGAAACAATCACAAATGTAATATATTTTCTTACCAAAATGAAAAAATATTAATTTTTTAATAAAAAATATTTATAACATTTTGTGTATCATTAAAAAGTATATAAAATTTGAAAATTATTTTTTTAGGTTTAAAAAAACATTTTCAAATCCAATTGTATCTACGGTACATTCAAAAACACCAAAAAACTTATAAAAAAAAATCAACAAAAATTACAATTCAAAAAAAGAAAGGGAAAAATAAAAATCACATCAAAGTCAAACTTCATCTTCTGAATATGTAAAATATTTCAAACGTGATGTGATCAAGCCAAATATCCAATGCATAATCAAATTCAAAATTTTTAATAAGATTTTGAGGTGATGCAATAGAAATATGTCATTATTCCCAAGAAAAAAAGTGTTGGTTATAACTTTATATATAATGATTGTAACCAAGACTACAAAGGGGAAATTTAGAGAAATTTTTTTGTAAAAATAAGAAGTATTGTGTTAATACTATCATAATCTAATCTAACACCTAATCCAACAAATGAAAAATGAGTAGATAAAAAATACTTTTAAACACAAAATTGAATTTCTTTTCTTAAAAATCTCAAAAAATACACAAATGAGATAATGAATATGAGCAATACAAAATATTCATAAATGCTTAAAACAATTACTCAAGCATCTAAAAATATCATACAATAAAGACATAACAATTTGCTGCTAATTTGTTAAACAAAATATCTACAAATATTGAAAGGAAACTGCACAAATACCATCTTCTTCAACTGCATTAATTGTTTTTCATTGTATTGTCCAAACTATCATGCTATTTTCCAAATAAACTAAAACTTGACAACAACACAAAATTAGAAACAAACTTTTTTGGGTTTCTAGTTTTTGAACATGAGGAGTTTCAATTTTTGTTGTTTGAACTTTTCTAGGTTTTCTACTTTTCTGGGTTTCTAGTTTTTGGACATGAGGAGCAGGAGATTTGATTTGATTTATTTGAATGTTGTTGAGTTAGATTAGGAGTTTTAATTTTTATCTAATTTTTCTCATACGGCTTTGTCATGCTTTCAGATGTATAATTAGTTTATTTGTGGTTGAGATGGTAAGTTCAAATACAAGTTGAAGTTCTAAGAAATTGCATAATATTTTTTACCAATAGCACATTTTGATCTTGTTTTCTCTTGAATTTTTATGTGTTTTATGTTTTGGGAGGAGAGAGACATAAAAATTGTGCAAAAATACATATTTAACCTTCTTTTTAATAGAGTTGGGTAACAGAGCCTTAACGGAGGAAATCATAGGTGGGTAAAGTGTCAAAATTGAAACCACGGGTAGGCAAATCAAATTAGAGGCAAACCACAGGTGGGTAAAGTGTAATTATCCCAAAAAAAAAATTGCTTTATTTTATAATTTTATTTGGGATTTTTGTGAAGTTAACCTTTCTTTTATTATTCAAAGGTACTGTTTTAAAATATTTGAGACATCTGGCCTTTTTCAAAACTAGAGTTTTTGTCTGAATTGCAATGTTTGGTTCGACAAAGTGCATTTAGACAACAAATTGCATTCAGATACACTTTACTGATTGTTTATTTGTAGAATGTGTGATACAAAAGGAGCTGAAGAGTATATGTTGTGTAGGACCTATCAAAATTGTTAGGCTTTATTTTGTGTTGGCATATTCTTTGTCAAAATTTTAATTTTAATTTTAATTTTTTTGTATTTTGTATTTTTTTGTATTTATCAAGCAAATACTTTGATAGGAGATTAGATCCTTCCCACCCATCATGATCATTGTGTTATGAGGGCTAACTAAAGTTTTTGGGAATCATTGGAACTACCGTAAATTAGCCATGGAGGCTTGAAGATGCAATTGGTATTCAATTGTGGATCCGATAGCTAGAGTGGATAGGATTCGCAAAGTTTGTTGCTAGCAGGAGTTTGAAGGGCTTGAGTACATAAATTAGACTTAGAGGGCTTCATTTGTATTATATATTGCAACTATTGACACTAGTGAATTGTTTTCAATAGTGCCATAGAAAGGTTTTACACTTGGTTCTCAAGATTTTCTCTTTGATAACACGTCTGATGTTATCTTTGTGGTACTATGTCTTTAACTTCCAATGGCTGTCCATTTTATATGCTCAACTTTGCTTATCCATGTGTATGTTGTCATCAATGCTTATATCAACTGGTTAATCACTTAAAATTAGTGTTAATTGGCAAATTAGCCTAATATTGATTAAGCTGTAATTTAAAATTTGTGGTCTAAATCATTACCATGATTGTATTTGGTCATTCTCAAAATTAAGTTTAAAATTTTTTTAGAAATGACTTTTTCGCTTGCCAAACGCACACGGTAGGGCCTCCTCTTTGACTCTATCCATTTTCCATACCACCTTGTTATCAACCATCCAGGTATGATGAACAAGATAATGGGTTGTATGTTCACTTCTATCTATAGGTGTACAACTAACACTAGCAAAGCTACTATTAGAACTACACCCCTTGGATCTGCCCATGCTACAAAAAAAAAATACTTACTAGCGACCAAGAATTTTTGATGGACCCAAAAAGGCCTCTCAAAAAATTTTATTTGTGTTGGCAAAATAAAACCCTCACAAATACTTGGTAAAATGTGAAATATTTGTGACCAACAAGAAAAGATGTCGCAATTATGCGTTATAGTCGTCACAGATACTAATATTTTGGAGGGAAATTTTCCCTCCATATTATTTGCGAGGGAAAATTAAAAATCTCTTGCAAAAAGTGTATTATTTGTGACGGTTAAAAAAAAGCCGTCACTAATACTAAATTATTTGCTAGGGCTAGGATCGACATTCACAAATAATCATTAAAATGTCAAAAATTTTGGAGGGAAATGTTCCCACCATGTACAGATCTCCATCCAAGTTACTCCTAGAGCATTTGTTCGAATGAGGTCTAATACAATTGTTCAAATTAATGTTAGTGAGTAGAGTATTCCCAAAGAATTTTTTATTTAATTAGATGTTGTCTTGCCAAGGCAAGAGAACAAATAAAGACAAATAACACAACAGCCCAATATGCAAGTACAATATAAAATTATTTGATGAGCATGCCGAAAAAGTTAGATTTTTTCCATCCTAGAATTGGTGAAAAGGACATTGTATGTCTGCAAACTTAAAATCAAGTAAGTTAAGATAACAACATTTATATCTATACTATATATAAGAAGATTCTCCTCTTTCAACTGGACTTTTTTATGGTTAAAAAATACTCTCATTAATGAAGGGTAACTTCATTTAGAAATAAGATCATAAATGTCGAATAACAAATTTCATTTTGAATTCAAAAAAAGAACTCCTAAAATTTAGGATTTTTTTCCTTTTATGTTCAAAAGAGAAATTGCAGTTATTACTTATCTCTAAAGTTTATTCTGTTTATTTTTTTGAAAAATAAAACCTATATTTCTAAATTATAATAAATGCAAATTTTTAATTTTTAATACAAAAAATAGAAGAGTCTCTAAGCTTATATATAGACATACAACTAGACAACCTATGATCATGGTAATTAACCTACTAGAGGAGAATATGTTGTATATCATTTAAATAAGATACATATTATATCTATTCATGCAACATACAAGTACAAATGGATCATTATATATCTTTACATATGCATGTCTCTGCAGTGGCGACTCCAGAAATTTTGTCCAGGGTGTTCTTGGACAAATCGGAATAGTAGCCTACCCTATTTTACTTTGAAAAATTTTTGGGTCATTTCGATCTGTTTTGGGTGTTTCGGGACATTTTGGTAAATACCGGCCGAAATTCAAGATTTGGCCGGTATGAAGTTTGTGCTAAAAAAAAAAAAAAATTGTTCTTAAAACCAAAACAAATTTGCTGAAATTCAAAATTGTTTGTCTTTTATAATTTATTTGGGTGAGTTTGGTTTAGCTTTTTGAAACTGGGCTTTTTGAAAAAGTAGAGTTTTTAAAAATTGCGGTATGAAATTGGGTTTTTTTATATAAAAGTTGAGTGTTGGTAAAAGCTGTCAAAAAGTGCTTTTTAAAAAAGCTAAGTGTTTGACTAGCACTTATAAAAGTGACAATTTGAGTGGTAAATTACCAAAAAGGATAATGTATATATAAATGAGTTTATTTCATACTTAAATAACTACTTGTGATAAATTGATACTGATTTTAATTTGAACATACTATTACAATTATTTTTTTCTCTTTCTAAAAAAAATATTTTTTTCTCACCAATATTAGCTAATAATAACTTACCACTTAAAATTTATTGTGAAAATATTGTGATAATTGATATTGATTTTAATTTGAACGTATTATTAAAATTATTTTTTTCTCTTTTTAAAAAAATTATTTTTTTCTCACCAATATTAGCTAATAATAACCTACCACTTAAGATTTATTGTTAAAGTATTGTGAAAATATTGTGATAAAATTGATATTATTTTAATAAATATATATATATATATTATTGGTATTATTTTAATAATATTATTTTGCAAGGAAGCTTCCTTTTTCACTCTTTAACCCCCCCCCCCCCCCCATATGTATCTGACCACATCTTGAAGCATCCTTTTTCACTCTTTAACCCTCCACCACATATATCTGACCACATTTTTTTTTTTTCATTTCCTCTGATCATTGTCTTTTCTCTTCATCTTCATCTTCCTTTTTTTTTTTTTTTTTAATCTTTTCCCTTACCGTGCTGCTAGAGCTCTCAAGTTCTTGTTTCTCCCTTGTCATCTTCAGATCATCTTCATCACTTGTTTCATTCACCTCCTCAGTTTATCAATTTTCACAGAGGAGAAGAACCTGGGGCTGCACCGTTGATCAAGCTTGTTTGTGAATTTGTGATCTGCTCTAGTTCCAATCTTTGATTTGTGTTGCTCACTTTCACCGTGTAAAATTGTGTTATAAGCAAAGGGATAAAATTGGGTTTTTAAGAATAACTAGTGGGCAATCTGCTTTAGCACTTTTGTGCAATCTGGTGAGGGTTGGTTTTGTTTAGGATTGATGTTGGGCTTTTAGTTTTTTGGGCTTGCTCTGTAATATATATATATATATATATTTTTTCAAATCTCTGTTACATTTTTTTTTTTTTTTATAGATTTTAGCTCAAAATTTGTTTGGCATCAAACTTTTGAGGGTGTTCCTGATTTTGTTAAGGGTGTTCCTATTTTTTTTTTATAGGTAAATAAAAAAAATAAATTATTATATATATAATTTTTTTTTTTGGGTCAGGGTGTTGCCAGGAACACCCTGAACCCAACGTGGCGTCACCACTGTGTCTTTGTAAGTACGTAAAGGTATACATAAATGTGTATAAACTGATGCTAGCATAGGATTATGTATAAACTCTAAATGTATGTGCATCCATCTATGCAAATATTACAGGATTTCATGCCTTAGAATTATCTACTAGGGTTTGGCTTATCTTTAGTATGTTTTTAATTGGACATGTCATTTTGTTTAAAATATACAATGGCAAGTGATAGTGAATTTTAATCTCTACATTTTATTTAATTAGTAAATGATGTGACAGTCTTTTATTAAAACAACTAGCTTGTAACCTCATGCATATGCATAGATACACTTAAAGATATAAATAAGATGCAGAAGATATCTGGAATATTTTCAACTTCTACATCAGGAATATTTTCAATACAATTCTCACTTTACCCACCTGTGATTTCAAACAATTTCTACATCAAGAATATTTTCAACTTCCTGCGTACTAATGCTCACTATTTCTCTTAAAGAGCCGAAAGATTGACCCAATCTAGCAGCATATTTTGCCACATTCCTAATCTTGTGAAAATCACCCATCCACTCTCTGATATCTGCTGCAGTCAGGCTAGTTCTTGAAGCAAACATCTAAACAGAATTTTCTCGTAATTGACTGTTTGAATATGCAAGAAACTCAAACTTCTTACCACCAGTAAGAGCACTAGCATTGGGGGGTGTAAACATTTGCTATTTTATATCCAAAACCTCCAAAATTGCCCTCCATCTAGGTTTAGGTTCTTAAAAAATTTTGTAACCTATGAATAGTGGGTTCTTATATATAGAACAGTACCAGAACAGGTCTACAGCATCAACAAGGAGTACAAAACGTGCTTTTTTTTACCCTCCTCTGTCCTTGAAAGACACAGGAAAAAAATCACAACTTTCTACACATAGGACTTGTCCAGGTCGGAGTTAAGCCCTTGTTTAGAGAAGGTTTAAATTGTTCTGTCCTAATGGCTCTTAGAGACACTCGTCATATTAGGAACCCAGATCTAGATTTTGTCCAGCAACTAGCTGACGGAAAGGTTAGGTTAAGCTTTGACCAGTCTAGGTTACGTTCACCCCTAGAATCATATGATCCCAGGTTTAGATCACCAACAATCTACACCAACTATATGGTCTGGACACGTTGGAGCTCTAGTCCTAAATCTCGTCTAGACTTGGGAAAAGGTGCTAGAGGTCTGGATGTGCTACACTAGGATGCAGGTATATCCCAGTTATCTGCTTCTTCTTGTTTCTGTGTTTATCCGTCCCATTCGTTGCAGATGTGTACTGTTGAGACACGTAAGACTAGATCTGTGCTGTTATCAACCCAGTAAGTCCAGTAAGTCCCAGGCTGAGTGTGTCCTGTAGCAAACAATAAGTCCCGACAATAGGGCGTAGCGGAAGGGAGTTATCTCAGAGTAAGGATTGTGGCGGTAGGAGATTGAGTTTGCATGAGATTAGGCAATAGTCTTGTTGTACCCCTTTTCAGATCTAAGGATAGATCCAGAAGTTTCAGGTTAAAGATAATTAGGTTGTAATTGTTTAACTAGGCTTTTAATCCAGAACAATGAATAGGTTATTTAGAAGTAACTCTTCCACCAGCATTAGATCATCCAGTACAAACCTCCCAAAGATACCTCAAGAAGATGGAATCCTTAATTCAGAGTCTTATGAGCTATAGATACAGATTTAAAACTAGGAGATTGGAACATCCCAAAGTACCCACCAACTAGATCTATAAGTCATCTTATGGTCCTTGAAAAGGCTTTCAAGACAAATACCATGTTAGAACTATAGAACAGGTCTACAGCATCAACAAGGAGTACCATACTAGGCAGCCTCTCATTCAGTCTAAGAAAGGGTTTGATTTTAACAACCTCAAAAGTCTTTTAGCTCCATTCCAGCAAAACACTTCACAGCCTTTTCCCTTCTCATTACAACCTAGAATCTTGTAATCAGATGGCATTAGCTTGTATCCCAGTTTACATTTGTATAAACACTTGTAACCTGTTGTTTATTTTACATTTTCGCACTCAGATGGCAATAACCCATCCCCTGTACCTGTAACTTACCCCCTTTTTGGTATCAGAGCCAAGTTTTGGCCGATCGTAGTGTTGTAAGTTACATTTTATTTTGAATTAATCAAGTTGGCGGCACTGCCGCCATAGTTATCCATTATTTTCTGCATTATTATCATTATTTTGAAGATGTTATCTCCTGTCAGATGTTATATTTTGTTTTACATCTATTTCCTGCTAGCTCTTGAATTACCATACATAGCTTTCTACTTCTATTATCTCTTGTTCTGTATCATTCTTTTGTTGGAAGGCTGAGCCTCCTATCTATCTGTTTATTATTTTATGATTCTTTGTTCTTGTTACTCGGGTTCTTATATATAGAACCTACTGTTCACTTGGTTGTAAAAAAAATATTATTATTTTAATGGAAAATATCTACGTTCTCTCTCCTTATTCACTCTACATGGTACAACCCTCTTCTAACGCATTCTCTTAGTCACTCTTCTCCCTCTCTCTCCCAACTGTAGAAGCTCCATAGCCTATGCCACTCAATCACTCTCTTTCCCTCTGCCTTTTTTTCCCTCTACACTGTATTGATCTATCCTCAAACTAAAGATTCAAGGGTTTGTTGGTTGGTTTAAATTTGGTTTCATTTGGAATTTTTGGGTTTCTTGGTGGAGCATGCATTTGGTTGTTTATGGGTTTATGGTTTTTTGGTGGCTGGATCGATGATGGTTGCTGTTGGTGTTTTTTTTTTCCTCTTCACTATATTGCTCTATCCCCAAACTAAAGATTCAAGGGTTTTTTTGGTTCGTTTAAATTTGGGTTTCGTTTGGAATTTTTGGGTTTCTCAGTGGAGCTTGCATTTGGTCATTTCTGGGTTTGCGGTTTCTCAGTGGCTGTATTAGTGATGGTGGCTGTTGGTGTTTGTATTAGTGGCATGATTGGTAAAGGTTGCTACTGGTGTTTGTTTGAATAAGTGTTGAATCAGTGGTTGTGCTTGTTTGTTTGAATCAGTGGGTATTTGTTTGTTTGAATCGGTGCCGAATCAGTGTTGAATCGATGGTTGTTTTAATCAGTGAAGAATCGTTGGGTTCTTTCTCTAACTTTTTAGGTCATCAGTGGGTGGTTTCTTAGCTCCAGCTTGATTGGGCTTTTGATATAGAGGTACGTTACTTTCTTCCTCCTCTGTTATTTTTTGTTATACGCCTCAAATTTCTTAGCAGTAGCTCCATCTGTTATTTTCTTCTTCCTCTCTTTTCAATAGCTTTGTAATTAGCTTTCTTTTCAATATCCTACATATATCATCACCAAATTGCTACCAAAGATTTTACATACATCCCATGTAATTTGAATATATTAAGCTTGTTTCTTCACCCCTTGTTAAGTTGGAATCCCCTTGATGATCTATAGGGATACTAATCATGCAGTTAGGACAAATCATTGGATATGTAAAGAAAATTAAAAGTTTCTGCATAATATCAACTTTCTGTTTGTCATATAGTACAGGGTCCAATTGAAGATGTAATCACAGTGTTTTATGTCAATTTTTTGGGTTCAATTTTGGGAATAGTTGCCAATTTGTTTACATTGCCTATTTTAAAAGGGATGGAATCACAAGATAACATATCCCTATATGCTAATATCTTACAATCCGATTCCAACTTTGAGGCACAATTTTTGGAAAAATCTCAAAATACTCCAATGTCTATTCAAGATTCTTCCCTAGAACTTAAAATTGTCACCCCCATGACAGCAACATGGGGTGGCAACTTTAGTGTGGAGAAAGACGTCCTCCTTGTCTCGGCATGGCTTAACATTAGCGTGGATCCTGTGCATGGTAATGAGCAAAAGCAAGAGACATTTACTGCTAAAGTTTGGCAATACTTTTGCATGCACAATGCCTATGGAACAAAGCATTCTTCTTCCTCCCTAAAAAGTCAATGGTCTATGATTAATAGGGAGACAAGTAACTTTTGTGGGTCATGGCTAAAATTGAAGCAAAGAATCAAAGTGGTGCGACTAACAAAGACAAGGTATAAATTATATTGCAATGTCAAAATATTAAATTTTGGCAATAGTTTGAAGATACTAATTATGTTATTTTTTTTTTTTTTGTTGGTAATTTAGCTTGATCAAACAAAGGCTTTGTATAAAGCTACATCACCCAACAATACATGTTTCTAATTTGAACATTGTTGGCTTTTGTTGAAGAACCAACCAAAGTGAAGTATGCCTAAGGAAAGATCAAAAGGGTTACCTCAAACTTTGAGTTCAATAGTTGAAGTTAGGGGGCAAGGGTGTGATAACACAATGAAGTTTAAGAGAGCGATTGGTAGAAAGCCGAAAGGCTAATCGAAAAAGAAAGGATGGTGATAAAGATTTTGGGGAATATTTGACAAAGAAATTGCACTACATTGAAGAAGCACATATACAAGAAAAGGAGGCTCTTCAAATCAAAGTAGAAAGGGTTCGAGTAGATGAACAAAGAATTGTTTTTGAAAAGGAAAGGGTTCGAGTAGATGAAGAAAGAATTAATTTTGAAAAGGAAAGGCTTAGATTCAAATGCTTAAAGAGGATGAAAGAATTGGGATTGAAAAGGAAAGGCTTCATATTGAAATGGAAAAGGAGGACCAAAAAATAATGATGATGGATACAAGTGGCATGATGGAAATTCAAAGAACTTTTTTTGAAAAGCCCAAGAGGAAAGCATTGCAAGACTAACTAGTGGTAAATAGTTGGGTTTGACATGTAGATGATGTCTTTTTTTTTTTCTTTTTTTTTTTTTTTTTTTTGTACTAGCTTATTTAGGCCTAGGTTTGGCACATATTGATGAAGCCTTTGTTCCAACCTAATTTTTTGTACGAGCTTATTTTAGGCCTAGGTTTGACACATGTAAATGATATCTTATTCAAACCTAATTTTTGGTACTAGCTTTTTTTGTATTTTGTTATGTACCAAAAAAGGTCTGGACTCTTATGTGGTTCCTTGGTATCTATTATGCCACTTATGTAATCACAACATTTTTTTTATATGAAATGCGTATGTATTTTCTATGATTGATGTCATAGTAGTTTTATTGCCCCCAAACGAATATTATAGAACTTGTTTTGCTTATCTTCTTTTCATTTATATTGATAATTTTTTAACAATGTTGTCTTCAAGGTTGTGTCCATGGGTCGCTCTCTATTTCGTAAATTGCTTTTTGATGACTCAGATAAGAATGGGATAATAAATAGATGTCTCAAGAGTTCAACATCACAACGTAAATGTCATCGATATATCAGACATTGTCATTTGGCAAGTAATGAAAGACTTTATCTTAATTACTTTGCTAAATCACCAGCATATCCTCCTAACTTTTTTAGGAGGAGATTTAGGATGAGTCATTCTCTTTTTCTCCATATTCAATCTAAGGTTGAAGCTCATGAAACTTACTTTATCCAAAAAAGAGATAATGCCCAAAGGCTTGGTATATCTTTACTTCAAAAGATGACCGTTGTAGTTAGGATGCTTGCATATGGAGTAATAGTTGATTTTATGGATAAATATGTGCGGATTGGAGAAAGCACCGCAATGAAGAGTTTGAAAAAATTTGTTGCAGCAGTGGTTGATATTTTCTCTGAGGAATACTTGACATCGCCAAACAATGAAGACATTGCTAGATTGTTGGCCCATGGTGAAAGCCGTGGATTTTCAAGGATGCTAGGAAGCATTGATTTAGAGAAATGGCAGGATGTGATGAGAAAGGTAGATTCATTCCAAAGAGTTGTGAATATCTGTTCGCCGCTTTTTATCGACTTCATAATGAGAAAGAAGGGAAGCCACATGTTTCAATAAATGACTGGATCAAATTTTGGTTTAGAGAGGACCTAAAATACATGAAGCCACCTCCTTGAAGGCCAAAGAGGTTGTGTCTTCCTAAGTATACTTACAATCCTGATAGTTCGTTTGGTAAGGCCCATGCATGGTCTTCAAAAGAGAAAGGTGCATTTACAGACCTTGAAGTTCAAGAAGGACTATGTGAAGAAACTTACTTGGCTGCCTTGTTATCTTTTTGGCTGTGCATATTTGTGCTACCGAGTGAAGATCTTAATGTTATCCTTCTAGGAACATTCAAGGTTGCGAGCCTTATAGCTATTGATAGGCCTTTTAGTCTTGCCATACCTGTTCTTACTAACCTTTATTGAGGATTAAATAGGCTTGCCCGTTCTCTTGTTGATGGTAGTTCAAAGGCGTGCCTTCCCATGCATTATGTTTATGGGTGGCTAGGCCACTACTTTGATACCCATCATGGAGTTAAATTGGAAGCCATCGGGCCAAAGATGATTAGATTTTCTGGTGTAGGAGGGGCCAAATATTATGACGAATATGAAGCTTGAAGGTTGATTCAAGGAAACCGCATGTTGTGGGGTGCCAATTTGCTTATTAAGAATGCGAATGAAACTTTTGAAGACAGTGGAAACCTTTCTTGTATTTCACTAGCGTACTTTATCAGTATTCGGTCATCTTACTTGTCTATGCGACAAAATGATCATTTCATCATAGAACCCTACAGCCCTTGTTGATTCAGTCATTAATTTGGACTTTGTCAAAGCATTGTAGGTGGTATAAAGAAAGACATCCGTCATGCTTCTTTGGATGAAGTCTTAGAACTTTGGAGATCATGCACCAAGTTTAAGACCATGTCGCAAGCATTCTTCCCAACTCCTCCATCAAACTTAAAGCACCACACTACTCAAAGTTATGAGCGTTGGTGGAATAGCACGCATGGGACATACCTTGAAGATGGTATAGTATCTTTGATTTCAAGCACACATTCTCCTTTACCAAGAATGAAGACGGGTCAAATAAACCATGATAAGAATGACAATGGAGGGGGTATTCCATTGTCTGACGATCGCGTTACACGTGTTATCCAGAAATCTGTGACTGACAAGGCTCAATTTGTAAAGCCACAAGATGTCACAGTAAGACCGAAGATGCCTCCCTTTAAAGCTTTTCTTGTTGAAGGGCCTCCAGGAGTGTGCATGGCATCTAATGAAAAGATGGACCCATATCTTGAGAAAGTGAGTGAAAGCAGTGACAAGGAGTGTCATTGGAGGCGGGCTAAGAAAAAGCTTAAATTGATAACCCCTAGCGAACTCGATTTCATTGAAGGGACCTCCTATGCCTTTGAACACGTTGAAGTTGCTGCAGATCAAGTATTTTATTTTATATTATTCTACAATTTTTTTTTTTTAATTCGTTATATACATATATTTTTTTTGATGTAACATATTCTTGATTGCAACCTAGGCAACAAGCCTTAAACACAGTCAATAGCGATAAGGTGACCTTTATTGATAGTGAAACTTCAATTTCTAGCCCACGACCTATTGCAATATCAGTGGGAAATGTAACTCAGATGCCTAGCACTAAATTTGTGGAAAGGATTGTGAGTTCTAACATCCCTGAAGATTCTGTTTATCATGTTAAAGATGTGATTCTAAGAAATGGCATCGACCTTGTACTGAACCTTTAGGAAAGTCTTCAACAAAGGATTGCTAGGACCTCTTTCAAGAAAGCCCCTTCACTCATGGGAGAAGCTCAAAAGATTTTTAATGCCATAGCCGCCAACAAAGCTATGGATCCATCACCATTGCAAAGCTTAGCTGCTGATTATTTCGAGAAGGTTAGGAGTTTTGAATCACTTCAATCCTCCTTTTCTATAAGTGTGATGTTTGAACAACGTGATAAGCAATTAGCAGATTGTAACTTTCGCCTTGCTGAGCAGCCAATTATAAAGTATGAACTACTAGCATGTGGTGAAACACTTAGGAATGGACTAGCGAGTGTTGAAGCTAGGATAGTGGAGCTGCAAGAAAAGCTGGAACATCTATCCAATCGCAAGAAAGATCTTAAAGCTTCGATTCTCAATAATGATGAAAAGTTGTCAAATTAGAGCTCTATCATCTCGAACATTCAAAATGAGATTTCTTTCATAGAGACTGGTCCTTCCATAAGTAATGCTGACATTGAATCTTTGCAGTTGCTAAAACAAGGGCAAGAGACAGCACGTGATGAGTTAGAGAATTACAATTAGAAATACTGACCTGTACTTGCAATCAATAATCATTGTAGCATCTCTCTCTTGTTTTCTTTGTCATATAAATTTCATGTCTTTCTTTTCAGCTAATAAAATCAGTTTTCTTTGCATCACTCGTTTACCTAATTTCTCCACCATTATCTCCACATTTTTTTTTTTCATGTGACTAAACTCAGTAAATAATACTAAGTTGCCTAAGTACCTTGTTAAGGGATCAAGTCATCATGTAATTCAAAAGTTTTTTTTTTTTTTTTTTTGTTGGTGCAAAAAGGAGAGCTCACGTGTGTAATAGTGGGAATCACCACTAATTGAACCCGAGACCTCGGCCTCAAGAGCAACAAAGGCATCTAACCACTATGCTACACTAGCCATTGGTGACATAGAGGGGGATTAATTTCTCTTTATTAGTATGCTTTCAAAGGTAATGGGAAGACATCATGTACCCTTACAGATTTACAGTAGGCTGTTTAAGCTCTTACCGAGGAGCAATCCTCGATTTTCAAGTGTAGAAGTGTTGCAAGAACTTCCCATTGATAGGATTGATTCTTGCATCATCATTGTCAATTAGCTTGTAAGCTCTAATGGTGTTTGCCCCATGCCTGAGAGCTGGAAGTACATCATAAGCAATGGTCACATGGTTTGACCAAACAACTTCTTTAAAGTCTAGATCAATCTTGTTTTCTTTGGCAAGCTTCATGATTTGTTCTTCAAAGACGAAGCATTTTCGAATTGGGTGGCTAATGATGTGATGGTATTTGCAGTAGTTAGGGTCATCAACTTTCCCCATGTCTTCTGGCCGCTGGCATTCTGATAGTTCAATTAGTTTCAATTGCAATAGTTGTTCTAAGATGTTTGGCACATCTTCATCAGGGAACAAATATACTTTTTGCTCTCGTTCTTTAAAAGTCAGACGGCGCACCTCATTCTTTTGCCATCCTTCAAGCCGTTTTTCATTTGCATTTGCTCCTCTTCTTGGAACCTTGACTTTGGTAGTGTTAACAACCATTGGGCCTTTAAGGCTAATTTTTGCATTCCTATCATTCTTCCTTACTTTCTTTTTGCTTTCCTCAAGTATGAGAGGGTTTGTAGTTCCATGGCTAGTAATGCTCAACTTCATGTCATGTGCACGAGTTGCTAACTCTTCAAATGTTCAAAGCTCTATCCCTTGAAGGGTGTAAAGAAGTCCCCAATGCATGCCTTGGATGCACATCTCTATAGCAAAAATTTCAGAAATTCTATCCTTACAATCCAAGCTCAAAGAATGCCATCAATTGGTATAATTGACCACCGGCCCACTTTCCGATTGCTTGGTATTAGTAAGCTCCATCATGCTCACCGTACGACGCGTGCTATAAAATTGGTCAAGAAACTCTCTTTCAAGTTGTTCCTAACTGTTAATTGACTCAGTTCTAAGTCTATATACCAATCAAAAGCATTTCCCTTGAGCGAACAAACAAATTGCTTTACAAGGAGGCCTCTTTGAGTCCCTGTGTTCTCACAAGTTTCTACAAAGTGAGCAATGTGTTGCTTAGGATTTCCTTTGCCATCAAACTACAAGAACTTGGGGGTTTGATACCCATTTGACATTCTCATGTTGTCGATGCGCTTTGTGTAGGGTTTTGAATATGTGAGAGAACTTGTGGACGAACCTCCATATTATGCTTAGATGGTATTTGTTATTATGTATTGCAATTGTTGAACTGATAACAAAGCAACCGAAGTAGATTGTTCCCATTGTCCCTTTGTCATTTTTTGTAGAAGTAAAGCCAAATGGGAAGTTAGGACCATGGCTTGATTCGCCAAGATCTTGTATTTCAAGTTTATTCATTAAAGTTGCAATTTGGAGGTCCTTATCTTCAAGTGCTTTTGTGAGAAGTACGACACTCTGCTCCATTTTAGCCATCTTTTCTTCCATGGTAGAGGTGTTAGTCATCATGACTGACACAACTTCCCAAGATGATGGAGAAGGAAGTGAATTGAAGTGAGCCCGTGAAATCTCATTTTTTGGGTTTCCTTTGGTGGGAGAGAAATCGTGTGACCAACTTCTTATGAAGGAAGAAGGGGATTTTCCCCCATACTTAAGGTGTTCCAAGGTGGAGGTGTCCTTGTTGATGACCTTGTTTCTTGTAAGAGGGTCTAAGGAGATGATTGTCTGGACCTTGGCTTCCTTGGTTGATTGATATTGAAGTTGATTGTTTGCTTTGGGTTAGCTATAATTGATTACACCAATATAGTTGTTGGTGGTAGCCGTACCAAGTTTAGTTGAAATAGTTATTGTTGAAGTTTGAATGTCCTTGCTAGAGGCCTTTGAAGTTGGCAACAAGATGATGAAGATTTTTTCTTTGAAGGAGAATGAGATGAGAGGCAGAGAGGTCCCACTGGGCATGCCAGAATTTGTGGACGACTAAATTTCTCAGTTAGAAATAAGTCAAACAAGTAAAATAGTTTTACAAATGCAAATTTGTATTGATGAATGTGTGGTACAATTCTCTTTGATTACAAAAGAGTGATTCTTTGATTCTATCTCCTTGAAAGATTTGTTGATTGGAATCATGGTAATGTGATTTTGATTCGAACATCAAATACACTTCAATTTGGCTGAAGAATGGATCGAAGATCTTTGAAATAGAATTACAATGGATCTCTGGCTATAAACTTGTTAGAAATCCTTTGTTCTTCATGTTCTTCGTATTCTTCGTGTGCTCTTTGTCTTCAAAGGTTTGTGATGGAAGTTCTTCGAGGCTTTAGAGGCTTGAATCCATAAAACTTCATTGATTTGTGATTTGTTGAGGTTTCTGGAGACTTTTGAGCTTGATTCCAGTGAACTTTGAGATTTAGGAATATAATTTGGATGATTTCTCTTCGAATGTTCTTCGTATTTGAAGATTTGTGGTGGAAGTTCTTCAGGGCTTTGGAGGCTTGAATCTGTAGAGTTTCATTGATTTGTGGTTTGTTGAGATTTCTAGAGGCTTTTGAGCTTGATTCCAGTGACCTTTGAAATCTAGGCAGGTAGTTTAGATGATTTTGCTTTGAATATTCCTTACATTTGAGGTCAAAGTTCTTGAAGTTCCTGGAGGCTTCAGGGCTTGATTCCAGCAGAGCTTCAGTACTTCTGAATCTTCTTTGAGTGATTGGTTTTTGCATGACACTTGGCAAATTTCTGTTGGTTTCTGAGTAGTGATAGCAAAACCTAGCAATAATATGTGGCGCATTGTAATTGGTTGTATTTTGTGAACTTAATAGTATGACATGTCAGCTCGTGATAGGTTGGGAATTTTCCCTCTCTACGGTTAGTTAACATACTAACAAATTATTTTTCTTTGCATTGTTAGTTACTTGGAGCTCCTCAGATTTATGTGGAAGATCATGCTCGTCATTGGGTTCAAGAAGTTGATTTCACTCCGTCGTGCTGCATTGGCCAATCTTTTGCTCTATGTTTCGAGCTCCCACAGGAAGGTTAGCTTCCAAAATTTCATGGAGATTTTGTCTCTTATAAGAAAAATGAGGGCCCTTTTGTTTGGAAGCAAGGTATTGCTCTCTCTTGCAGTTCAGGACTAGTCCATATTGTGAATCCACCCAAAGGCTTTGACTTGCCTTATAAAATCTTGTTTAAGATCAACTCTTTAATTCAGCATGGTTATCTTCCTGGGCAAAAGGGCCTTCATTTTTCTTATAAGAGACAAAATCACCATGAAATTTTGGAAGCTGTTCCTTCTGGGGAACCTCCAAACATAGAGCAGAAGATTGGCCAATGCAGCACGACGAAGTGAAATCAACTTCTCGGACCCAATGACGAGTATGATCTTCCACATAAATCCGAGGAGCTCCAAGCAACTAACAATGCAAAGAAAAATAATTAGTTAGAATGCTAACTAACTACAAAAAGCAAGGTGCATGAGCAGAAAATTGTGAAAAATTATAATTAATGTTTAAACTATCTAACCGGAATGAGAAGAAAATTTTTAGCTTGACCACGTGGTTGATGGTGCTGAATCTGCCAAATGTTCTCATAAGAGATTTCAGGCTTGTATTTTTCAGAAAGATAAGGGAAATCGAAGTACAAATTTCTCTTTTTCGAGTCAAATTCGACAAAAACATTTTCCTGTTTCCAGAGCACAGAGAAACTTTCCCTTGAAGTCTGATAACCAAAGTGCAATGCTATATTATACATGGTATATTATCTAGAGCACAGAAACTGGTATTGATTATTGAAGAAGACTATGAAAAAGCAAAGCAAAACACAGAGAGAAGTAGAGAAAATATGTTGCAGTGAAAGAAGTAAGGTGAATGATCAAACTATATATAGACAGAGTAGAGAGCAGGGAACTGTCGTGATATATGAAGCTGACGTAGACATTATCTGAGGTAATTGACACATGGCGGCATATGATTTCTTTCCGTGGAACATTGTCAAAGGTTGCTTTTTTGTTTTAACTTCTACTCTTTTGTTGTGAAACGTAGAGACCAAGGTTAGAGAAAAGCTGAATCACAACGTTAATACATCAGATTCCTCAAAATTACCTTTATTCTTTTGTTGCAAACCCTTTTCTAATAACTTGTTATTTTCTTCTGTAATGTGGAAACTTTGGGAAGAAGGAGAACATTGTTTGACTTTTTGGCTTTGAGCATTTTCAACATTGGCCGACACTTCTTTATGTGCATAGAAGATTCCAATAAAACACGCTCTACTTTTTCCATTGTATTATTAAAATATGAGGGATTATATAGAAATGAAGAAGAATCTAGACTACTAAAATGAATACAATTCCTTGGCTTTGAAGTCATTTACCATAAATGTTTCCAAGTACATCCAAGTTATAACGGAAGGATTTGAACCTAAACATTTTTGTTAAAAATATTAAAAAATATTAATTGTATTACAAGGCTTTTAACTACTTTCAATTAAAATTTAGGATATAAAATTTAGTATCTAGTATTTAAGATATTTTACACATTAAGGTGCCAAAAAAAGGAAAACATAAAAGAAATCTAAAAAATAAAAAAAATGAAATTAGAGAAAGAGAGAGTTTGAATGATTTTTTATTAGATGAGACACGTAATGCAAAATTAAACTCTAATTGAATTCTAATTTAAAATCTAATTGAATTTTCTCTCAGTTTCACTTATTAATATATATATATAGATGACTTATAAACTTGAATTGTTTTTAGTTCTACAAGGAAAAAGGCTCATAAATATAAAATTATTCAAAAATTATATTTTTTTTATGGTTTGCTTATATTGGACTCTTTTTTTTTTTAAATGATTTTTATGGTTTACTTGAAGGCAATCTAAAATGGAATCATCTATGAGTCTCTTAAGTAAAACGGTAAAAGGTAACAACATTGGAACCTTAATCTTAGCTTCCCTAACTCTACTTCTCATGAAATATTTAAATAACTAAAAATTAAAATATGGAGTTTTAGAATCTAAAAAGAGAGAGCTAATAGTACTTTCTTTACAAAACTTTTGTTGAAAATGAAAACTTCATCATTCTCCTGCAAGCCCATCAACAAGATGATAAGCATGACTAATTGGGAAAAACCTTAAAGTAAAGAATGAATAGCGTAGCCTGAATGCTCACACATGCTGAGAAGGCTAAATCAGGTCATTTTAAGTCTCATCTTGAGTGTATACAACACCTGTGTCCAAGGAAGACCAAATTCCAATATTCACTAGTGGCTCTACACCATATACTTCCACATACTAGAGCTAGTTTGTATGATATAAGGATTTCTTCACCCTTTTTAAATAGTTAGTAGTTTGCATTATTCCTTAAATCTTCATGGAACACTTTAGAACGTAATTACGAACTGTAGTTACAAGTTAAAGTTATAGGCTAAAATATAGGATTAGTAGACTCAGTACAAGTTAACACACACACACACACTCACTGTTACAAGAAACAACCATAATTAAGGGAGAAATATGATTACTAACTCTATGCCTTTCGGCATGACCATGAACATGCCCACACATTGTGATGTATTTGACCATTTCCTACTTTATAAAATTTTTTCATGTTATAACTGTCTCTCATGAAAATTTATTCCTCATAGCATTGCAAAGAAAACAACCAGGACAAGAATTATTTGTTTGAATGTTAACTACAAGCGTGGAGGGCAGCAAATTGTGAAATAATTAATGTTTTAACCAGCTAACCTGAATTAGAAGAAACTTTTTAGCTTGACCATGTGGACGATATTGCTCAATCTACCAAATGTTCTCATAAGAGATTTCAAGCTTGTACTCTTCAGAAAGGTATGAGAAACAGAAGTACAATTTTCTCTTTTCCAAGTTATATCTGACAGAAACATTTTCCTGCATGTTTCTGTAGCACAGAAAATTTTTCCCTTGAAGTTTGATACCCGAAGTACAATGCTGTATTATCCATGTTGTTAGGTTCTTAGACTTTAGACTAAATGTATTAGAACTACAATTTGTAATGCGTTGGCAAACCATGATCAAAATATTAGACTAAATGTATTAGAACTACAATTTATAATGTGTTTATTTGTAAAATTGGAAACGAGTGATTGCAGAATTTATTGGACTAAATCTGCAAGGCTCGATCGATTGAAAATTAGACTCGATCAATTGAATCTAATGCAGATTTATTTTTCTGTCGAATTTCCAATTTAGCCCAAGCCCATATGTAAGGTTTTATGTTTTACTCCAAGTACAAAAAGAAAAACCCTAGCTATGTTTTAGAAGTCTTTAATGTGCTATGTGTTGAATCTCTTGTAAGATCTAGAGGTGTTTACCTTCATACACACTTAGAGTTATCAAGAGCATGATTCATGTCAAGAACTTGGTGATCACTTCAATTACTACATAAAGAACTTAAAGAAGATCAGAAACCTTTGAGTGGAGTTTCAAAGTCACAAGTAGGAAAACTTGTGGTTGCAGTAGATCAAGGAAATAAATAGTTCGTGGACTCAGAGCAGTCACGTGATCGTGATAATAAGTTTTCTACTCGAGATAGCAATAGGATGTTAGTGGTCTAAGTTCTAATGTACAAACTTCAATTCTTTCATAGTGGATTTGTTTTACCTTGAGGATAGCTAAATTAAATCCTCCCCAAGTTTTTTACCGGTTTGGTTTTTCTGGGTTATCATATCGTATGTTCTTTATATTTTCGCATTATTTACATGATATGATTTTCTTGTGTTATCCTAGATCTGAATAATTTATCTAAGTAATTACTTAGCTAAATAACTAGGTTAAACAACTTGTGTTTTAAGGGGTCTAAAAACAGACAAGTGGTATCAGAGCGGGTTAGCTCTTGTGTTTTAGATCTCTTGATCTAAGAGTTGATCCTTGACCCTTGTTGTTATGGAACACGGTCACTCTCTTGTAATCCCACCTCACTTTGATGGGAACAACTATGCCTATTGGAAAGTAAGGATGAAAGTATTCCTGAAATCTATTGATGAGAGAGTTTGAAACTCCGCTGAATACAGATGGGAGAAACTGACTACTCTTGTAAGCGAGTGGTCAACTTCTCAAAAAAAAGCAACCGCTTTTAATAGCAAAGCCATGAATGCTATTTTTAATGCTGTTTCTATGGAGGAATTCAAGAGAATCTCGAATGTTGAGGTTGCTCATACTACATGGAATATTCTCCAAACTGCGCATGAACACACAAAAGCAGTTAAGATTAACAAACTATAGCAATTAACTATTAGATTTGAAAGTATTAGAATGTCTGATGATGAATGTTTTGATGAATTCTATGCTAAACTGAATGATATTGCTAACTCTGCTTATAATTTGAGTAAAATTTATAATCAACCTAAGATTGTTAGGAAGATACTTAGATCCTTAACTGAAGACTTTAAACCCAAAGTGACTGTCATTACTGAAAGCAAGGATGTGGCCTCCATCCCTATTGATGACCTTGTAGGATTTCTCCAGTCCTATAAGGTAGACCTACCTAAGACAAACAAATCAAAAACAATTACTCTTAAGTTAGTTGATAATGTTAATAGGAATGGATTTGATGATGATCTCTCTTCTATAGAGATAGCATATCTTGCCAAGAACTTTAGAAACTTTCTTAGGAACAACAACAAAAGGGCAAGAGATAAAAACATTGTTGAACTTAGGAATTTTAAGAGGAATGAACCCACTAAAGTGAACAATATTGATAAATCTAAAGAAAAAGCAGGTCAAACCTCTAATAATTATCTAGGTCAACAATGTTTTGGTTGTCAAGGGTATGGTCATGTGAAATCATAATATCCTACATTCCTGAGATAAAAGGGTAAAACTATGGTTGTAACCCTTAGTGATGATGAAGTTTTTGATCATGAGTCTAGTAGTGATGAGGATGAAAACTTCATTACTTTCACAGCTACTGCTGTAATTGATGAAAGTGTTATGATTGAAGAGAACCCTTTTGATGGAGAACTCTTTAAAAGTGCTGATTTGCAAAAAACTTTTAATAAGTTTTGCAAGGTTGTTGTAAAGTATGCAATGAATGTTAACTTAGGTTTAGAGAAAATTGCTTCCTTTGAGCTTAATAAGAAAAATTTATTGTTGAAATTGTTTGATGCTAATGAATTGAGTGATAAGGTGAAGACCGAAAACATGTTGTTGCTTGATAAGATAAAGAACTTAGAACTTGAACTATCTGTTGTTGGAGAACAAACTAACAGGTCTGCTATTTCTAAACTTGATCATATGTTGAGTGTTCAGAAGTCTCTCTTAAACAAAATTGGTCTAGGTTTTGCAAATAGCATTTTTGTGTCTAAAGTTACACCACTTCCTAGGAAGATTAGGGTTGATCTTAAAGAGTCTAAGCCTATGAATCCTACACTCTCTAAGGATAATTTGCATGATAGACCTTTATGGGTTTGTCATTTTTATGAAAATACTGGGCATATTTGCCCAAACTATTTCAAGAAACTTATGAGGCAAATCAAGAAACTTACATGATTGCAAACTTGTTTTCTAAGAGATGTGAAAATTATATGATGTAACTCTTTAAGTGATAGCCTCTTTCAAACTTATGTGATGAATTTTGTAGAAAATGCAATTGATTACTATCTACAAATCATCTCACATTTATTTCAAGCTATTGCTAGTTGCATACACTATACAAGTTATTTTTTGCTAAACTTAATACATGATATTGCATGTGAATTTGTTTTGGCCATCCAAGATTATATGTTCTTTAATTTTGATGCAAAATATGTTTAATGTTTGAGTTTTGGGGACAAATTGGTTGAAATAACTTGTTTTTGGAAGATCTATGATGAATTCAAGTGTTTTTGAAAAACTTTTAAACTCATACTCATGCATTTTATTCATGAAATATTGTGTTTTGAGAAGTTTCTGCATAAAATTGCTCTGTTTTTCAAAAAACTCATTTTTCCAGATTTTCGATTGATCGAATATGTTTCTCGAATGATAAAAAATACAATAAAAACTTTGGTTTGAATCTGCCTGGCTCAATTAGTGCTTGATTGATCGAATTTAATTTTTGATCGATCGAAGCTAATTTTTGACCAATCGAAAATCAATCAGTAAGTGTTTTAAAAGAGTTTTCTCATGTGTTCTTTATACTATTCAAACTTTTTCAAATACTCCTCTCACTATTTTTCTCAACGGATCCAATCTAAAGCAATTTTTGTCATTTTCTTCCTCAAATCTTTCAAGAGTTTTTGTCTTCAAGCACTAGTAAGTCCTTTTTACCCTTTCTTTTTCATTAAAATCACAATTTTTATTTTTTATGCATTTTCATTGAAAATTTAGAACAAAGGATTTTTTGGATTTGAGATAATTTCAGTTGTTTTTAATCAAAATTGTTCATTGGGTTTTTGTTGTTAGATGTTGTTAACATGATTATCACACATTAATTTGGTCAATTTGGTGTTTTAAGAACAATTGAAACTTCTAGGGCTTGAAACTTTATGAAATTGAGGATTTTGTTCAATTGGGCTAAAATTGATGAAATTGGCTTGTGTAATTGATTGATTATGTCATTATATGATGTTTTCTAACTAGTGTAATGATCAATTTGGTTTAATTTTTTGAATTAAGTTTTCAAAATTTGGGGTTTTTGAACTAAACCTCTATGTTCAAGTCAGTTGATGGTTTTTAAAGTAAAATTGAACAAATTGCAATGCATTAGAGCATGCATCATATGTGCATTCATTACATGCATCATATAGATTGTTATTTATTGAGATTTTTGTACTCTAACCCTCTCTAATGCAGTCTGCCCTTGGTTCTTTTTCTTTATTTTCTGTTTTTGTATTTCCTTTCCAACCCTTAGCATCATGCTTAGGAAAACTAGAGCAAAGAAAACCACCACCTCCTCTACCTCTACTTTTGAGAGTGATAGGTTTAGAATTGAGAAAAACCAAGACCCCTATGAGAAGTTTAACATTTTTAGGTTGGTTTGGGCTGAGTGTAAAGTCATACTAGACGAGTTAGATCCTGAGATACACAGGAACTTTGAGGGTAGGGGCTAGTTGTCACTCTTAGAGGTCGAGCATCCTCCTTCAGCTGTTTTGATTAGAGAGTTCTATTCGAACCTTTCTATCCACTCCGATGATTCCAACACTTAGTATGTGAGGAGTTGGATAAGGGGTGAAGAGTATGTCATTACTCCAGCTGTAGTGGCCTCTACTCTTGGTGTACCTTTGGTACAGCAGCTTGTGTACCCTTACATCAAGACCCCTCCTCTTGATGGCATCATGTCTTTTATCACCAGTACTACCATTAGTTAGGGTATTGATCTTCGTGTCACTTCTCATGAGCTTACTAAGCTCAATTACTTGTTTTTTCGGATTTCTTATCATTCCATTTGGCCTATCTATCATCTTCACACCATTCCCATTGAGAGATGTGCATTTTTGTATGCCCTAGTTACCGATGCTCCTATGAGTTTTCTTACTCTTTTTCATTCGTTCTCTTGTTGAGGTCCATAGAAGTAGTGCAAAATTTCATGGTCTTTTCTTTTCGTTTTTTATTCATAGGATTTTGTTAGATTTAGGTTTAGATGATTTTACTACATCTGAGCCCGTACATATTATAGCTCTTATAGGTGCCACCTTTCTTAGGCAAAGAGCAGTTCAATTGAAAGCTAGCTCTAAGCACCCCAGAGTCGAGTCTTCTACAGGTGCATCTAGGCCTCCTACATCTGGTGACCCCACTACTGAGAAGTTTGTAGACCCTACAACTGTTGTTGAGCCTCCTACTTCTTCATCGAGCAACTTGTCCTTGAGAAGCATGCTGGATACTGTCATGACCATTCAAGTGGCACATGGTCAGCTTCTTTTGGATGTGCTCACTGAGCTTCAGGCTTTACGAGCAGATTTGGTGAGTGCTAGACGTTCTACTCCACAACCTCCACCTTTTAATGATGAGTCATGATTGCCCTTTGGCAATTCATCACAAAAAGGGGGAGTACATATGCATATGTGTATGGAGATAAGGGGAGTTTTGTTTTGTTGATAGATTGTACCTAAGAGCTTCTTTGATGTATTTCAAAAATAAAAATAAATAAATTTGGCTCATGAGGTGTATTCTTTTTGGCTCTATGATGTTTTTATCTTTTATGGGTTGTATATGTTAGGGGGAGACACTATGTTTTATGTTTCTTTTATTGTTTCTTGTTTCACATATGATACATTGGTTATTGATTTATATTGTGAGGTTATTCATGGTATATTTCTTATTGTATGTTATGTGAAATCAAGAATTTATTTTGGTTTACTTGTATTTTCCATACATGTTTTTATGTGTTTGTTGAGTATTTCAGGAATTTACAGGTTAATTCAGTCGTTCTATTATCTACACTAGCAACTGATAAATAGGAGTTAGGTTGAATTGCATTTAGGGCTGTTTAATTTGAATGGGCTGTTTTTAAACTTTGAGAATTTCATTTTTGTGATGTGTTTTGTCACGGATTGCCAAAAGGGGAGTTTGTTAGGTTCTAAAACTTTAGGAATTAAATGTATTAGAACTACAATTTGTAATGTGTTGGCAAACCATGATCAAAACATTAGAGTCTAGGTTTAGGCCACTCAAAGTGTGTTTATTTGTAAAATTGGAAATGAGTGATAGTAGAATTTATTGGACTAAATCTGCAAGGCTCAATTGATCGAAAATTAGACTTGATCGATCGAATCTTGTGCAGATTTATTTTTCTGTAGAATTTCCAATTCAACCCAAGCCCATATGACGTGTAGGGTTTCATGTTTTACTCCAAGTATAAAAGGAAAAACCCTAGCTACAGTTTAGAAGTCTTTGATGTGCTGAATCTTTTGTGAGATTTAGAGATGTTTACTTTCATACACACTTAGGGTTATCAAGATCAAAATTCATGTCAAGAACTTGGTGATCGCTTCAATTGCTGCATAAAAACTAAAGAAGATCTAAAACCTTTGAGTGGAGTCTCAAAGTCACAAATAGGAGAACTTGTGATTGCAGTAGATCAAGGGAAGAAGTAGTTCGTGAACTTGGAGCTGTCATGTGGTTGTGGTAGTAAGTTTTCTACTTGAGGTAGCAATAGGATGTTAGTGGACTAAGTTCTATTGTACAAACTTCAATTCTTTCATAGTGGATTTGTTTTACCTTAAGGATAGCTAGATTATATCCTCCCCAGATTTTTTTACCAATTTGGTTTTTCTAGGTTATCATATTGTGTGTTCTTTATATTTTCGCATTATTTACGTGATATGATTTTCTTGTGTTAATCTAGATCTGAATAATTTATCATCACTTGGCTAAATAACTAGGTTAAACAACTTGTGTTTTAAGGGGTCTAAAAATGTACACATGCTATATTGTCCAGAACATAGAAGAAGGTGTTGATTAGCCAAGGAGACTAATTTCAGACATCTGTGACTTGGCTGTCATTAGAATTACATTTCCAATTAAAGTCTTCCATTGAAAATTTTCAAAAACCATGTAGATAACTTCAATAAAAACAGATAAGAAGCAAACTGAAAGGCTTTCAATTAGCAACACCCCCCCCTCCCCCCTCTCTCTCTCTTCCCAAATCTTTCTAAGATGTCCACAGGTTATATCACTTTAAAGGAATAGTTTTGAATACCTTGATGAAGCTAGTCTTTTCATTGATTGGTTGCAACCGGTAAGACCATTAGCCAAGGTGGGGAAAGATCTAAAACAAAATTTTAAAACCATATCTCTAAAGCCTATCAGCATACAATCAACTACATAAATATAACAGCCTAACCAAGTCATAGCGGTTTCAGGTTTTACAAGTCACTGCACCTTACACATGAATTATTCTCATATAAATAATAATAGAGAACCCACAAAACTAAACCAAAGTGACTGCAAAGATATCTTTCAAGAAAAATAAAATGGAGCCAAAAAATAAAATAAACAGAAAAACATTAGAAAGCTACTTAACAAAACTCTGCTTTCATTATTTGAAAGTGAAAATCAAATCGCAGGAGTGTAGACAAGCATGTTGATTTGAATTTACCATCAAATTTTGCTAACTGTCATGCTCAAAACTCAATGGTTGCAACATCATTGTTGCAATCAAATAATCAAAACCATTTTCAAATCTGCTACTATCATGTTAATAAGTCATCAGTACACAGAGTCAACAGTGTGAATTAAGAAAGTAGAACACATTAACTAAAAATTTATTCAATGCAAATTAATATACTTCAAAGAAATTAAAAATCAAAAATTAATAACCTAAACATTAAATAAAAAAGGAATATAGCCATAAATTATGTTGTCTAGTTACATTATGGAAACAATACAATTTGACAGCAATATACTCAAAAACCAAAACTTTCCTTACTATTGAAATCAAACGATTCAAAACCAGCATGAAAGAAGGTTCAAATTCTTCTTTTGCTTTCATATTAACGAAGAAACTTCACATTCTTGATTCTTCAACCATGCATTATATACGAATGTGTGATTAAGAGAAATGGAAGTGAATAATTGAAAGTAAGCAAGAGAGTCTCACCTTAAGAGCAAAACACAGAGAGAACAACTGTGCTGCAGTGAAAGAAGTAGGGCTCATGATCAACTATATACAGACAGAGCTGAGAGAAAGCAGAGAGAGAGAGAGACTCTCTCTCTCTCTCTCTCTGCTCTCTCTGTGTCTCTCTGCTTATATTAAGCTGACACAGACATTAATTATCTAAGGTAATTGACATGTGGCGTAATATGATTGCTTTCCAAGGAACATTGTCAAAGGTTTGTTTTTGTTTTACTTTTAGGGATTTACCAACATGTGCTCTTAGAGCATAAATTAGTAAACCATTTTAGATAACTTTTTATGGAAAAGTGAAAAAGTAATTAACTATTTTGACAGTTTTTTCAATTTCCCGTAAAAAATTTTCCAAAATGAATGGTTAAGGACCCTTACTTTTATTCTTTTGTTGTGAAACGTAGTGACCAAGATTAGAGAGAAAACCACAAAAAGTTGTTCTTTGTCATTTTGCCACACTTTTTTCTATACTTCCTTTTCTTTTCCTTTTTTTTTGAAGTACAAAATTTCCTTATCAGATTGAAAGACTCACTAAGACTATCAGCGTCTAAGCCTTTGAGGACAAGGATCTAGTGTGAAAGTTACAGAAACTTCACATACACCTCCAAGCCAGAAATTTGAGAACATGTCAGCAAAGTTGTGAGGTGGCAGTACATGATTGGGTTTTGATATTAGAGTGTGGAAGGGTCAACACAAATACACAAATTGTCTAAATTCGATTATACTAATGATTATTTACCGCAGTATCACAACAAATAGTATAATGGTCCGTTTGAATACAATTTATTGTTGCTGATAACACTGTAGTAAAATAATTTTTAAATGTATGAATAGTATCGTGAGACCTATTTTTAATATTTTTAAATGCATGAACAGTATATGCACAGTATGTGAACAGTGCATTTACTGTTCATGAACAGTAAAATTTATGTTTCAGGGCTATCCAAACCCTCACAGTATGTATTTGAATATCAAGTTTTATAAAATTTGGTACTTTAAACCTTACAAAAGAGGGAGTGTTAGAATTAGAATATGAATTTTTATCAAACTTTTACACAATAGATTTGGATACTTACAATTGTGTGAATCATATCGGATTAGATTATATGAATTTGTTGTTCAAGCACGTCCTTTAGTCCCTTATTGAACCTGTCCTAGGTAACTCTTGATTATGCATGAGATCACAATGAGCCCTAATTACAGAAAAGGAGCTTCCTGAAAATGAAATTTTGTAAAATAAGATAATTTGGTTAATAGAAATAATTACAGAAAAGGAGCATGTCCTTTAGTCCCTTATTGAACCTGCCCTCATGAAATTTTATTTTTTTAATGGTAAATAGAAATATAAAATAAGAAAATTTGGTTAAAAAAATTTATATACCCCGTCCCAAAAATTATTGAAAACTACTTCCTCAAGTTAAAGGTGGACTCATGCAAAAAAAGAAAAAAAAAATTTTAAAAAAAAAAATGAAGAAGAAGATCATGTGACCTATATTTGTGGCCAGTGGCCCCTCTTTGAACAAAAAAGACCCTTTACTAATAGACAAATAATAAATAATTCATCAATTTAGTAGTATTCTCAACTTTGAATCCTAGAGAAGTACACCATTATGAGCATATTTAGTTCGGCATAATGTTACAAAAAATTGCTAAATATTTTTTAATTGTGCTAAAAACTCTTTTGATTATCAACGTGTTTATGCAGTCATTGCACTTATACTTGTTCTTCTAGTTTTTATTGCTGCTTTGAAATGGGTATGTTTAGTTATTAATATTATCAAAATTAAGTATCGCATTAAAATATATATATATATATATAACTCTTCAAATTCTTCTATTCTCATCCTCTCCATTGTTTCATCCTTAAGAGGTTCTTACCCAAATCCTTTTCTCACCATATCCATATATGTGAGAAGGCTATTTGGTGCTTTGGGAAGTAGTTAGGAAGAGACTACTGGTTATTGGTTGATGCTATGGGCTATAACGGAATCCGGTAAGCTAAAAAAGACAAAAGTTCAGTGCAACCTAGTTGGAACAAGAAGCTTGGAGGGCTTAGGTACACTGGGTAGATTAGGATTGGAAAGTCTTCTGCTGTTCATGTATCCCAACTTCATTCTTTAGTGGATTATTGACCGATTGGAAGGCGGCGGAGAGAATTTACGTTGAGGGCTTCGGTTTCCTCTTCGATAACACATCGTTGTGTTGTCCTTGTATTTGCATCTCTCTTCTCTTAATCTTTGCCATTTAATTTCTGCTGTGGATGTGATTTTTTTTTTTTTTTATTTAGTTTGTTTATCAATTCTGATATAAGTTTATAATCATTTTTTGTACACACATTGTTTAATATAAAGTTTGAATTGGTAATTTGTAAATTAGGGGTCTAAACGTTCATAGTGGTTTATGCACTATTTGAACATTCAATGTCCCATGTCAATCATGTCAAAAAAGGGGAGAAAATGTGGGTTTTAGAGATTCTACATGTTAGGGGGAGTAATACATGTTTGTTTAAGGAGGAAATGTATTTTATTTGCTTAGGATGAGAGCAATATATATTGTATACATAATCTTAAGCTTTACTTGTTTATTATCTGTCATTGCTTTCCACATAGTGCGCATAATGTGTTTGTTAAGTGCTTTCAAGAAGACGAGTATGGAGCCAATCAAGACAATCAATTCTAGTTTATGCTATGATTTATTGGGACTTTCTATTTTTATTTTTTAAGATTAGGCTAGTGTATTTGAATATGAGTTCATTCTTTGTAATCTGTTTATTATTGTATTGAGCTTACTTTTGTACTTGAGATTTTGTCATGGATTGACAAATGGGGAGATTGTTAGGTTTATGTGTTTTGGTATTGTCAAACCATGACAAATTATGTTCTTTTATTGAGTTTTGATGTGTTTTAAAGTTGAAATTGAAGATTAGCTCAAGAAAAGTGCATTTTCAGCATGTACCTCATAACTAGCTCAATACCTCCCGTTAGTTATCTTGATACCTCCTTAATACTTCTCGATCTATCGANGAGAGAGAGAGAGAGAGAGAGAGAGAGAGAGAGAGAGAGAGAGAGTCTATTTGTGCAGTTAGAGTTTTTGTAACCAAGTTCAAACTTGTTGCTATGAAGAAAACCTTCAAGAAATTCTTGGAGACATTTGAAGGTTCCTATTGTCATTGCAAGTGCATCATCTATCAAGGTGTTCACATATTGAAGAGTTCAAAGGTTCTAATGCAATAAAAAAATTTTACTGTAAGTTCGTCTACTTGGATTTGTAGAGTCTAAGGACAATTTTTTTTTTTTTTTTACCAAATCTTAAACTTTTCTTTACTATAGTGGATTGTTTTTTAGGAAGATTTTCCCCAAGTTTTTTTTTTTAATTTTTTTTAATTATTATTATTATTATTATTTTACTGTGAAACTAATTTGATTCATTGGTTTTTCCTAAGTCATTTTTTTAATATATATATATATATATAATTATATATATCCTCAAAATTTTTTTCTCCAACAGTTGTTTTATCATTTTCAAATGGGAAAAAGTTGTTTTTACAATCATTGCTCTTTATTGGGGGGAGGGTGGGGAGTTTTATTTGTTTGCATTCCATGTATGTGTTGTCCCCTTAGTTTCCATGGTATTTTGTTGTCATTCTATTTATGTTTGTTTATGGATTCTTTATGCCCCTTTGATCATCTTTATGTTTTCCTTGTGAAACTTTATAGCCTTTTGTGCTTGTAAGGTTGAATTTAATCAACCATTGTGTTGGCTTTATTCCGTGCCAAATTTGCTTGTAATTTAGCAATTAGTAACTCTGTATTTAGGTGGGAATCGTGTTTTATGGATTCTTTATGCCCCTTTGATCATCTTTATGTTTTCCTTGTGAAACTTTATAGCCTTTTGTGCTTGTAAGGTTGAATTTAATCAACCATTGTGTTGGCTTTATTCCGTGCCAAATTTGCTTGTAATTTAGCAATTAGTAACTCTGTATTTAGGTGGGAATCGTGTTTTATGGATTCTTTATGCCCCTTTGATCATCTTTATGTTTTCCTTGTGAAACTTTATAGCCTTTTGTGCATGCAAGGTTGAATTTAATCAACCATTGTGTTGGCTTTATTCCGTGCCAAATTTGCTTGTAATTTAGCAATTAGTAACCCTGTATTTAGGTGTGAATCATGTAAGGATAGTGAGTGAGAGAGTGTGAAGAAATGCTCAAGATTATGCAAGGATGCAGAAACTCGCGACTGGGACTCGTGAGTGACTCGAGACTGGCAAGCCGCCAACTGCAGCACACAAGTGAAGCGTGCAGAGAAGATGAACAGTCACACCAACTGAAGCACTACAAGACAAAAAGTCCAGCCTGGCCATTCTGTTATCTCGTGGCTTGAACTCACGACTCAGTCAAGTCGCGAGGCCAAGCTGCCAGCCAGCCCTGTTTTGAAAAACCTAACTCTTCGCATCTCACTCTCACCCCAGTATAAATACCTCTTATACCCACGAAATGTAGAGAGTTTCCAGAGAGAATTTTGAGAGAAAAACCCTAGAGAAAAACAAGATTGATTCATCCACAATCTTTACATAGAGACTCTTCAAATTCTTCTATTCTCATCCTCTCCATTGTTTCATCCTTAAGAGGTTCTTACCCAAATCCTTTTCTCACCATATCCATATATGTGAGAAGGCTATTTGGTGCTTTGGGAAGTAGTTAGGAAGAGACTACTGGTTATTGGTTGATGCTATGGGCTATAACGGAATCCGGTAAGCTAAAAAAGACAAAAGTTCAGTGCAACCTAGTTGGAACAAGAAGCTTGGAGGGCTTAGGTACACTGGGTAGATTAGGATTGGAAAGTCTTCTGCTGTTCATGTATCCCAACTTCATTCTTTAGTGGATTATTGACCGATTGGAAGGCGGCGGAGAGAATTTACGTTGAGGGCTTCGGTTTCCTCTTCGATAACACATCGTTGTGTTGTCCTTGTATTTGCATCTCTCTTCTCTTAATCTTTGCCATTTAATTTCTGCTGTGGATGTGATTTTTTTTTTTTTTTATTTAGTTTGTTTATCAATTCTGATATAAGTTTATAATCATTTTTTGTACACACATTGTTTAATATAAAGTTTGAATTGGTAATTTGTAAATTAGGGGTCTAAACGTTCATAGTGGTTTATGCACTATTTGAACATTCAATGTCCCATGTCAATCATGTCAAAAAAGGGGAGAAAATGTGGGTTTTAGAGATTCTACATGTTAGGGGGAGTAATACATGTTTGTTTAAGGAGGAAATGTATTTTATTTGCTTAGGATGAGAGCAATATATATTGTATACATAATCTTAAGCTTTACTTGTTTATTATCTGTCATTGCTTTCCACATAGTGCGCATAATGTGTTTGTTAAGTGCTTTCAAGAAGACGAGTATGGAGCCAATCAAGACAATCAATTCTAGTTTATGCTATGATTTATTGGGACTTTCTATTTTTATTTTTTAAGATTAGGCTAGTGTATTTGAATATGAGTTCATTCTTTGTAATCTGTTTATTATTGTATTGAGCTTACTTTTGTACTTGAGATTTTGTCATGGATTGACAAATGGGGAGATTGTTAGGTTTATGTGTTTTGGTATTGTCAAACCATGACAAATTATGTTCTTTTATTGAGTTTTGATGTGTTTTAAAGTTGAAATTGAAGATTAGCTCAAGAAAAGTGCATTTTCAGCATGTACCTCATAACTAGCTCAATACCTCCCGTTAGTTATCTTGATACCTCCTTAATACTTCTCGATCTATCGAGATTACTTTTTGCCCCCTCTATACCTAGCTTGATATCTATCGATCTATCGAGCTTCGCATTTCAATAAAAATCAATAACGCGAAAAAGCCCATAACTTGTCTTTTTGAAGCTCGAAGTGAGATTTGTTCGAATATATATTTAAAGGACATTATAAGTCATCTATTAGAAAAATTTTTAGAGAGAGAGAAGCACATCATTTGTGCGGCTATGGTTTTTGTAACCAAGTTGTCTCAAATTAATCATACCAAAAAGTTTCAAATTAAATTTGAAGTTCATTTGATGAAGAAACTGAAGCCATAGCGACCACCATAGACTTGTTACTGTAAAGAAAACTTTCAAGAAGTTCTTGGACTCATTCGAAGGTTCTTGTTATGATTGTAGGTGCGTCATCTATTGAAGAGTCATTTGGAAGCTCAAGGCGTTCATATATTGAAGAGTTCAAAGGTTCTAATGTAGTAAAGGTTATTACTGTAAGTTCATCTACTAGGATTGTAGAGTCTAGGGACAAAGGTTTTGTACTAGATATAAAACTTCTCTTTACTATAGTTGATTGATTATTTTGGAAGGTTTCCCCCTAGTTTTTTACTATGAAATTATTTTGTTTCATTAGTTTTCCTAAGTCATCATATCTTGTGTTATTTATTATTCTGCTGTGCATGATATTGATGTTTGTTTGTTTAACCAAGAACTATTCATAATATATCTAATTAACAATTTGGCTTTAAAATTGGTTAATTTTATGAAATTGGGGTCTAAATTTCCAAATAATCTTCATCATATCAAATATATATATATATATATATAAGCAGAGATCTTATGCAAGAGAGCATAAGGTTCTGCGAAGTGGCGCCCTTCTTTGATAACTTAGCCATCTTTTTTTTTTATTGTTTTATTTTTATAGTTACATCTCATTGTTTGACACTACTCTTCTCTCTCTCTCTCTCACTTCCACTTCCCCCATCAATTCAATTGGCTATCCAAAATTTCAAACCCTTCAATTACCTACCCCTTTTGATTGCCTTCTCTTTTCTTCTTTACACAACTATATCTTAGCATACTTCCAGCCTAGACTAAATCACTATTATAAATGCTCACAATGTTCGAAGTGACTCTTTATCAGTTATAAATTCTTTCAGCAGTCAAGTAGAAAATACATCAAAGGATCGTCCATCTCAAAGAGGATGCAGAGCTTTCTATATCAGATTTACGAGCATGGAAGTTTGAGCATTTCAAGCTCAAGTTAACAAGGTTGCACACCAAATAGCTAACAAGGCTGCAATGTTTCTAGATAGTCCTTCCATTTAGTTTAAGGATGTGTTTGATTGTATTGCTAAGAGGCTATTTGGATGAATTTTTTTTTCATCACTCAATTTTCATCACTCATCACTTAATTTTTCACACCCCTTTGGCACCATCACTCACTTTTCCATCACTCAATATTTTTCACACTATTTGCATGTCCCATAACTGTCACTAGTGCAGATTTTTTTTTTTTTTTTTAAAAAAAAAAAAAAAGGAAACCCAAAGGAGTGGAGAAGACCGAACCCAGGAGGAAAGGGGAAAAAAAAAAGTGAAAAGGTGGTCAAAAGGTGTGACTAAAGTTATGACAGTGGGTCCCCTTTTGTATTTAATTACAAAAATGCCATTGAGTTATGAGAATTGGAAACTGAAAACAGCCAACAACTCATAACTCAAAAAGTGGAGTGTTGGAAACAGAGTTATGAAAACAAAGAAATTGTGCAAGCAAACAAGTATTTTGCTATGGGTCCCACCATTTTTGAGAATTGAGTTATGGAAACAAAGAATTGAGTCATGAAAACTAGTGAACCAAACAGCCTCTAATATTGCGGAAGCTCAGTCTAATGGCCATCTGTAATTCTTTCTTTTCTTTAATGTATTGAATATTTGTCTTCTTCTCAAATTATAAAATAAAATGACTAAATCACAATTACTGTATGCCCTCCTACTATCACTTATTTTTTCTTTTTAAGTTTCTCCTTTTTAAGGGTTTTTAATTTAACCAAATGTAACTGTGTAAAAAAAAAAAATGAAAAAATAGGAGATTTGATGTATTTATTTATTCATTGTAAACATGTGGGTAATGGGTTGGATTGTAATGAATAAATATATATTCTTCGTAATTAATAAACAACATGGACTGTGGTACTATTTTTCTTTTATGTTGATGTCTATAATTTCTCAAACATTGTAAATGTATTTGTCTCTGTCCCCTTCTTACACTATATAATAAAGGATACCTAGTCTTGGAATTGAAAATATGACTAGAGACTATGGTTTAGTTTGAATTTAGTTTTACTAACAAACTTTGTTGACCTGAGACTATAGTGACTAAGAATAATAGTATTGATAAACCCAATGAGTTATAAAATAATTTCTTATAAAATCTTAGAAAATGCACAACACGGAATATTAGCTAGTTTTTTTAAAGGTGAATCCTCAAACCCTACTAGTTCATATATACAATCTCACCAGTGAATGCTCTTAGTAGCTAATTCAATCTCAAATAGAATGGGCATGTTGTTCTAATTCTAAATTTCTAAATAAATTTCTAATTTCTAAAACCATTCTTGACTCTCTAATTTTTTTTTTTTTTTTTTAAGTTAGGCTGGACAAAACACCTTATAGAGGTGGACCAATCAGTCATAAGTCTTCGCTACACTGAAACTAACAAAGGGAGAGGGAGTAACTTTTGTTCCCCATGAGTGACAGGGAAATTCCTCCTTGTTGTGCAAGAATTGAACGAAAAGGGCGATGAGATTGAATTGGCCTTTATTCCTGTGTGTAGTAAATACTTATTACTTTAAATGGGGCATCTTGTTACACTCTGAAACAGTGTTTTGGATGCGTTGGAATGGAGCATCTGTTTTTTTAGGACTAATGTAAATTGATTGGCTCACATTTCTTTTGAATAAACTAGATCTTATTCTTTCTATAAATAAAAAAAATAAAAAATAAAAAATAAATAAAAAAGAGAAAAGAGAGAAGATCTTATTCTAGTTTCAAAACTTACCCAAAACTTTGTTTTGGTTGCGTTGGAAAGTTGGCATCACCTTGGGCTTAGTGTTGAAGATTTCATTACTAGAACCATATGCAATGCCCATGTGAAGCATCACCTCATTTTTAAGATATTTGAGATGGCCTTTTCTAAAACTAGCCTTCACTTCACACCCCCCCGGGGGGAGGAGAGAGAGAGAGAGAGAGATTAACGTAGTGTTTAGTTTGAGAGAGTAACTAAAAAAAAGGAAAAAGAGTTAAGAGAGTACATTTAGATACACTTTGTGGATTGCTTATTTGTTGAAATTTGAAAGTGTAAGTACGGTATAAGATGAGAGGAATGGTATTTGTTCTGTAGGATCCATCAAAATATGCTCAAAAAAACAAAAGAACTTTATTAGAAAATTTTATATAATTAAAGCGTACTAAATTGGGGGCATTGTTGTCCCTTTCAAAAAATAAAACTTTCATACATCATAATATTAACTAGTCTCATCCAAGGTTGTTAAACTCGAACCAGACCGGGCGGTCATACCAGGTTAACCGAAGACAGGATTAAAATTTGGTTTTTTAAACATAGAGAACCAGATTTATTTGAAATCTATAAACCCCTTAAATTTCGGTTAGACCGCATGGTTCAAGCAAAACCGATGGCATGAACCATGCGATCCAACCGCAGTTCAAGCATGCTTGTTAATTAAGAAAAAAAATCAAAACATTGCGTTTACCAGGTTTAGAACCTAGGCATGGTTAGAGTTGGAGCTAGAGTCTAACCACTCAGCTAAGCTTGCAAGCTAATGCTCAAAAATTTTATTAAAAAAAAAAATTTGAAGTAAACTTAATGCAAATTTTTTTTTTTGAATTTTTATAAAAACAACTTTACAAAATTCTATTCTACTTAATTAAATTATCCATCTCTTAAAAGGAATAAAAAAAATTATAATTAAAATCCTTCAAAAATATTCAACTTTACTTCAAAAATTAATCATAAATTTTAATGTTTTCATGGTTATTATTTTATTTTATTAACTTTCTTATTTAATTTGTAAATATATGCTTGAAAATCATTAAATTTCCCTCACATATATAGATATATTAGTCAATTTTGCTAGTTTTATAAATTTAATATCTATATTTGGGCTTTAATTAATTATTAAAGTAATTATGACGTCATCGTGGTTCAACCTTGGTTGAACCTTGGTCCGACCTTAAAATTCTTAAACCTCTCCCTTTACTGATTCTTTGAACAGTCTAGGTCTAAAAAATATGGTCTCATCACACGTGCTTCATGCTTGTGAGGAGGCTCTTTTTTTTTTTTTTTTGGCAGGGTTTAGTATTTTAATTTTCCATTTATTCCAATTTGAAGTTTACACATTTTCCATTTATGTAGTGCCTACTTTTATGAATGCAGTGGAGCAATTTAAGAAATAAAGACAAAGAAAAACAAAGGTAAAGAGAAAGCAATATAATGAAATATATATATATATATATAATAATAAGTGAAGCAGAGAGAAACTCAAATTAGAATTCCTAATTAAAATTCTAATTTTGTGCCATGTGTCTAGAATCTGAAATTGAAGTTGAATTTTGCATCATGTGGCTAAATGTATGTGGGCTTATTCTCATTAAAACCACTTCTATGTATCAGGTCAAGTGAGTTACTGTGCTAATTAAGTTTTTTCTTAATTTTGCAATCAAACGTAAGAACCAAAGAGATTAATATCGGTGATAAGAACTTGGTTTGGGTACATTGCATAATTTCCAAAAAGATAGCAAAGCCAGAGTTTGCATCTTTGTTATAAATTGCTTACAAAGTTTGCATCTTTACATTTGCACTGAGTTTTGGATTAAAATGCTTTCTTCTTGGTTTTGACACTGAGTTTTGTTTACTATTCACTTACAAAGTTTGCATCTTTAAATTTGTTATAAATTGCTAATATGTGATTAGATGCACATTTTGCCTAAAATTCACTATCCTTATATTTGACTTTTTGTTCAGGTTTGGCACCTATAACAATGAAGAAAGTACTGTTGTGGACTGATGGATGATACTTTTTGTAGGCTGCAAAGGAACTTAGTGATCAATAGAATCTCACGCGAATTGGAGAGGACCCGGCTGTAGATGTTTGGATGGCAGATGTGAGTCACTATGTTTTTAAAATGTTCAGTGAAGGTAAAAGTTATGAAAAATGTAAATTTTCCGAAAAGAGATTTATTATTCTATATTTACGCAAGTTTGGTCGTCTTCTTGAAGTGGATCACTCCACCCTGTCTTTCTACTGGAATTTTTTATTTAGATTGTTACAATTTAATCCGAAATTTTATTTGAATTTTCCTATTGTTGTTACTATTATATATTATCATTCTAATTGTTCAATTAGAATATAAAATTGGAGTCCAATTTTACTATACACGTGTACAATCTAATTATTTTTAATTTTACTGTCATGTGCAGAAGCCAATGAGATGAAATTAATAAGACATTAAACACTCATGCTTTGGGAATCGATAGTACCAATCTAAATCCATTGGACCTGCTTCGTGATAATACAACTATGAAAAATGCGTAAAAATACGCACAAACCCATCTCTCTATAAAAAGAGATTGGAAAGAATTTCTTTTATCAACTATGGAACTTCAGAAGTTTTTTCTTCACACAAATGCCCATCATGTTACAAAATGACCCATCGTAAAACTACAAAATGAGTACAACTCTGAGGGTTTTTTTTTTTTAATTTTAAATTTTTTTAAGCTACAAAAATTTCAATCACCAATAGAGATTGAAGATTCAAAAGCGTGAATGGATCTTTTGGATAAACATTGTCACCAAGGTTCATCTTTTCTGTGTAAAATATATATACTGCTAAGTTTTGTTAATGAAATTTTCTGGTTAATAATATGAATTTGGACTTAACTGAGTCTTTTAAATATTAATAAACTAATTATTAATAATATATCAATTCCCGTGCGGTAACACGGGGCTACATACTAGTTACAATAATAGATAATGCTAGGAGAAAATCCAATTAGATTTCAAATTGGAATTCAATTAGAGTCTAATTTTGCGCCATGTGTCTCATCTAATCTAAGTTTTTAATTTTTTGAGCCAAGTGAGTTAATTCAATTTAAAAATTGGATTTCAATTAGAGTTTAATTTTGCGACATGTGTCCCATCTAATCTAAGTTTTTTTAATTTTTGTACCAAATGAGTTAATTTAATGTAAAAAATGAGGAGTCTAATATAAGTAAATCATAAAAACATAAAAAATTGAATGATTTTGTATTTATGAGCCTTTTTCTTTGTAGAACTAAAAACAATTCAATTTTATAAGTCATCTATATAATATATATATATATATATATATTAATAAGTAAAACCGAAAGAAAATCCAATTAGATTTTAAATTAAAATTTAATTAGAGTCTAATAAAAAATTTTAAAATTTTGAACTAAGTTTGTTAATTCAATGTAAAAATCGGATTTCAATTAGAGTTTAATTTTACGACACGTGTTCCATCTAATTGAAATTTATTTTTAATTTTTGTGCCAAATGAGTTAATTTAGAGTAGAAAATGATGAGTCCAATATAAATAAATCATAAAAAAATAAATAAAAAAAAAAAAAAAAACATAATCAAATATCTAACACTTTATATAAAATTAGAGGAAGAGAGAGTTTGAATGATTTTATATTTATGAGCCTTTTTTTAACAACTAAAAACAATTCATTTGGCACAAAAATTATATATATATATATATATATATATTAATAGGTAAAATTTAGAGAAAATATAATTAGATTCTACAATTGAAGTCTAATTTTGTGCCATGTGTCCTAAATTATTTATTTTTAGGGAGAATTTTATTTCTTAATTTTGGAATCAAATGTTAGATCATATCATAAATATCCATTCAAATGAGTTATTGTGTACAAAAACCAAAGAGTCTAGAATTAATGAATATAAAAATATTTAAAAAATAGACAATTTACATCTTCTACCTAATAACATTCTTACAAGACTTTTTAAAGAGTTAATATATATATATATATATATATAAAGAATGCCTATCAATAATTTAAAAAGATTATTATACTATGCATCTTAATGTATATCTTTTAAATATATCCATGCATATGCATGGGGTTACAAGCTAGTTTATTATAAACAAATGGTAAGTAAAACCCAAATCCTTGTTTTAAATAATGGTTACATGGTAGGATAAAAGTCAAAAACTGACCATTTGCATGATTATATGTGTTATAGTTTATGTGATTGTGAGTAATTATTAATGATGAGAGGAAGTATGTCTTAGGGTACATTTTTTTTTTTAGTACCACCTATTTATTTTCAAACATCACTAATAAGTTATGGTTTTCACAAATATTTTTTGCCCTATTATTATGTTAACTAAAAATATTTCATATCTTTTTATCTAAATTGGTCAGATATAAACTACACAAAAAACCTAAAAAACTCATATTTTATCCAATTGTTATATATTATTTAGCTAAGCCCAAAACCGGCCCTAGAGCTCAATCACACATCCCATTCTTCTAAAGCCCAAAATATTATGCTTGACAATGTTTGAAAAGCTCATGATTCAAGTACAGGCAAAACAATTTTATCAATGGAATTCAAATCCATAATCAAAGTCCGTGTTTAAACTCATGGCAATTTTATCTAGGAATTCAAATCCCATAAGCAAAGCCCATTGTTTAAACCATGGCAATTTATTTATAAAAGCCCAATTCACATTGGCAACTTCTCAAAAGCTCAATTCTCATTGACAACATCAAAAGCCCATTTCTTATTGGCAATATCAAAAACCCAATTTTCATTAGCAACATTAAAAGCCCAATTTACATTGACAACATCAAAAGTTCAATTCTCATTGGCAATATCAAAATCAATTCTCATTGCAATATCAAAAGCTCAATTTATTGCACTATTAAAAGCCAAGCTAACTACTTACACTATTTTATCAAAAACCAAGGTTATTAATACTTGGCAAAATACTATATCAAATTATTTCACTAAAAGTCCAATAATAACAATACTCTAAGTTCTTAAACATATTATTATAAATACTAAGCTCATGGGCAGCATTAGTAACAGCATTAGTAATTTTGATAAGAGAAATATTTATGTATGATCCCATTCCCATTAATTTGGAACATGTTGGCCATGTTGCTCTTCATTCTCAGAAATAGTCCTCTTACGGTCTTACCTACCTCACCATAAAAAGTTTGCTTCACAAAAAATCTTTTTCGAAATATTCAACATTCAAACAAATAGATGTGTTTTTTTAACTGTGATGCGTATGATGAAAAAGAAAAATTCCAAGCTATATATGGTCTCATTTACAAATATCAACTTCAGTTTGTCTTATTCGAAAAAGGTACGTGGAAACCAAAAATGTTTGTCAAAGGTGTAGGCATTTTTTTTTTTTTAAGATCTGAGTAAGGCTTAGTTGTTTATTTAAAACTCTCTCTGATTTTGTTACTAGAAACATCGACGTAAATAGTAGCCCACAAATAAAAGTTAGAGCTCTCATACTGTTGTTGGCTTTCACGTCAAGTAAATATTCAGAACAAATAATTATTAAAAATTGCAAATGTCTTTGTAAATTGTGATGAATCTCCTCAAACCATTCATCCATTATAAGCTCCTGTATTGTTCCAAAAACTAAAAAAAAAAAGACCTCTATATATGTGACAGTGTTACTCTGATTTAAAGAATGCAATTGTATCAATGGATATGTATTAACATGTTCCTCTCATAGATCTGCTACTCTATCTTAAAGAGTGTAAATGTATCAATTGAATATTTATAAACATGTTCCTCTTGTGAACCAGTGGATCAAATAACAAGTGTGGAATCTTTGCAAGTCGATTTTGGCACCATAAGAGCAGCAACAGACAACTTTTCAGATGCAAATAAACTTGGGAAAGGTGGATTTGGGGAAGTTCACAGGTAGGACAAAATTATGATCTGAAATGAATTATTAATTCTTTGGAGTTTAGTTAAATTATTTTATTTCTACATTATGCTCATACATATGTGTGTATGTTGACATGCATACAAGGTAGGCTATTTAATGGATGAGATAGCTGTGAAAAGACTTTCAAGGAATTCTGGACAAGGGATCTAGAATTTAAGAATGAAGTCCTATTAGTAGCCAAGGTTCAACATAGAAATTTAGTTAGGCTCCTTGGATTTTGCTTAGAAGGAAATAAAAGGCTTCTTATCTATGAGTTCGTACCTAATACAAGCCTTGATCACTACATATTTGGTATTTTTCATTTCGTTGTTATATTCTTTATTCTAATCAAATAATTTTCTTCAGTTAAATCTTTTTTCTTTTTGTTAGAAATTAGTTTTTAAAATATTTGTGACTAATTTGATTACTGAATCTATAGATCCAATGAAGCGTGCAAATTTCAATTGGGAAATGTGTTACAAAATCATAAGAGGCATTGCTCGAGAGATTCTATACCTTCATGAGGATTCTCGACTTCGGATAATTCATTGTGACCTTAAAACTGGCAACATTTTACTAGATGCCAATATGAATCCTAAAATTGCAAATTTTGGAATGGCAAGGATGTTGTATCGGATGAAACTGAAGGCAATACAAATAGAATTGTGGGGACTTAGTAAGTACAAGAGCATGCTCTAGTTAATGAATATAATTGTGCATGCCCAATAAAATTCATTTTAATATGTTATTTATTTGAAGTAACACCAAGAAAAGCAAAAAGATGTTGGAAATTAAATAATTTGAACAAAACATTTAAGATTACATTCAAATTAATCCTCAGTTTATTAATATTGATATGCTGTGGATACATAGTTCCAGAATATGCAATGTTTAGACAATTCTCAATCAAGTCAGATATCTTTAGTTTTGGTGTGTTGATTTTGGAGATTGTGAGTGGCCAAAATATTACTTCTTTTCATAATGGAGAGAATGTGGAGTACCTTCTTAACTATGTGAGTAAGCTTATTAAGGGTAAAAGATAAATTGGAATTTTTTTTTTTTTTTTTTTTTTTTTTGGTAACATGGTTTGCTCACATTGATATATTTCTACAGGCATGGAAAAAATGGAGAGAGGGAACAATTTCTAATCTCATAGATCCCACATTGAGCGATAGTCCAATAACTGAAATATTGAGATGTATACACTTTGGGCTACTATGTGTTCAAGAAAATGTAGATGACAGACCAAACATGGCTTCAGTTGGTCTCATGATGAATAGCAATTCTATTGCTCCCCCTCTACCGACACAACCTGCAAGTTTCATGCGGACAAATGTTATACCAGCCACATTATTGCAACAAGACAATGGTTCCAACATAACTGACAATAAGGTTTCAATTACTGAGTTATATCCTAGATAATATTTTGCCAATAAGGGTTGTAATATGCACGTTGTCTAGAAATTTCACTAACTACATACAATTTATCTAATTATATTGATTTTTCAAGTAAATTTAGAAATTTGAATTCCTTATAGATTGTTATGAATACAAATTTTTGTATTACTTTTTGTGTTCTGCTTTATACTATACAAATCAAAATTTTCCATACATGTATTCTTTTGAAGTTCATAAAGAATAAACTAACTTTTATTGAAAAATTATGTAGGGATAAGGGCCCAAAATCATATATTGGGCCTTGGGCTTTGTCCGAGAACGTTAACAGGTCCGAGGAATGATAAATAGTTATGAGAGATTCTAGTTTAGAGTCTCATAAATAAAGAATGAGTGGAAGGCGGTCCGAGGAGGAACTCTTCCTCGTATATGATAAATACAGCTCGAAATATGTATTCCAGCAATCAAGGTGGCCTTCTAAGAAGCTCCAGTGATAGGGACGTGCCTCATGAACATATTAGAAGGAAGGGAACCCAAAAATATCTAAGAAAAAGCTACTATCACCGCATCAAATGCACTGCAGCTACTTTTCTAGCCGCATTTATGTGGAGAAGACCCTTGAACAGTGTTGCCTTAGCTACCATAACTCACAGAAAGCCAGAGAGGGTGTCGGATGGAACAGATACTCAAGTAAGGGTTCAGATGACCGACAAATGTAGGACCAAAATGGTTCAAAGGGAGCTATATAATGTAAGGGACCTTCCTAAAGAGAGGGATCGAAAAATCAAGAGAGAAACACTGTAACAATCTAGAACCAAACTTGTAATCAAGTTTCAAAAACAAATACATAAGAATCAGTCCTCTTGGACTCTGCCAAGGATGCTTTTCCTCAGTGAAAGTTCATTATTTTCCTTTCTTTGTCATCAAGATCTATTTATTTGTTGCTCAATTCATTAAAACCCAGTTTTCCAACTCATTTTCTACAAATTTATTGTTTTAGGCTTTTTGGGCCTAAGTCCACACACTTTTTTGGGCCAAGAGCTCAAACTAGGTCCTTACAAATTATATTTATAATTTTTTTTTTCATTTGAATTTCTAGCTATCCTATTGCGCCAGTGAAACTACCCTTTATTAAAACAAGAAAAAAAAATTAAATAAATAGATTGTTTGATAATTTCACAGCCAATTTTCATAAAGGAGACACCACATTAAGAACATGTTCAACGTTGATAGCAACCATGGAAGTTACAATTGTCTTAGGCAAGTTAGACAACCGTCTAAGGCTCCCAAATTTTATCCAATTAAGTTAGTTCTTTGATTTCCAAAAAAAAAATGTTAATTATGTAAAATGAATAATTTAAGCCCCAACTTATAGCCAAATAATAAGGAAAACAAACGTAGAAAAAAAATTGGGAAAATGAGACTAAAAATATAACTAAAAAAAATAAGGGAAAAAACATGTTAGAGAGAGAAGAAAAAGGGGGGTGAGGGAAAGATGCTAATGAATTTTACCTGGAATATAAAAAATAGAAAAGATAAATTCTTTGTGACCTAGAAACTCAAATCTTTCTCCCTTTCTCTTTCTCTTTGAACAAAACATAAAAATCCTAAAGAAAAAAGCTCAAACTTTTTTTTTTTTTGGTTAATATCACTAGAATTCTCTTTTTTAACCTTTGCCTTAGGTCCCAAAATACATAAAACCACTCCTGTCAAGCAAAATATATTATTATACTTGATCTTATTTATAGGTCAAAAGAAATAAGAAAAGAAAAAAAAAAAACCTCAATGTAAAATATCACATTTTTCGTTGAGTATAGTTGCTATTAGGGGTGTTCGCGGTGCGGTGCGGTTTTAGGCCATTTTTAGCACCGCACTTTGCGGTGCGGTTTAGTCAAAATTATAATTGCACCGCACCTCATTTTTGCGGTCACATGTGCGGTGCGGTGCAGTGCGGTGCGGTTTATAATTTAGCTAAAACCATAACCGCACCGCACCTCATTTTTGCGGTTACATGTGCAGTGCAGTGCAGTGTATAAAAAAACTATATTAAAGATCTGTTGTGCAAAGCATGAAATGAATTACAAATCCAAAACAAGTATTAATTGTAAACCCAACAAGAAATTGTTTAAATGAACATGAACGCAACAAAAAAAATAGGTCTATCCATCCAATGCTATTCTTCTCCCTCTCCCAATGGCAACACAACAATCAATAAAAAAACAATATAATTAACAAAGAAAAACTTTAGCAATAGAATAATGAGATACGGCTAATCGATACGGCTAATAGTCTGGTGCAATCGCGGTGAATTGAACAAAGAAAAACTTTAACAATAGATTGACTTTAACAACTCGTCCTAAGTGAATAGTATAACTTTAACAGAGAAAAATAGAAGCAACTTGTATGGCATTGAGTAGTCTAGGACAAGTGTGTCAGCTAGGGTATTAAATTATTAATGGATTGATCTTTTGTCCCTATTATATATATATAGAGGGTGCGGTGCGGTTTGTGCGGTTTTTATATTATAAAACCGCAAATCGCACTACATGATGCAGTGCGGTGCGGTGCATTGTTACTTGCAGTGCGGTGCAGTTATACTATTTTGCAGGCAGTTTTGGTGCGATTTTTGCGGTTTGTGCAGTTTGTGCAGTTTTGGCGAACACCCCTAGTTGCTATATATGATATCCAACAACACATGTAATGTAACAAAAGAAAATGAGCAAGAGACATATATTACACAATGATTAGCAAACTAGAATTACGATTAGTCAATGCCATTCTCTACATACTACATCTCTAGTTTTTATATATTTTTTTAGTAGGTTCCAATTAATTCAATCAGTAAAGTTTTTTGTCGTTGCATAAAAAATCTAGGATTCAATTCTTGTTTACACACAAAAATTAATTGATGTCTCAATTCAATAATAAAAAATTATCATTAAAAGCGAACCCCGCGTGTTAAAGCTCTATCTAAAAAATGTCTTTTTTGCTTCTTTTTTTTTTTTTTTTTAGAAGAACTGCATCACTAGTTAATGATTAGCAGAGCATTATGCCATTATGAAGACTAACTCTCGGTTCAACATAAAAGAATAGATCAGCTTTTCAATATATACTCCTTTTGAAAGAATAATAGAAAATCGCCATATGGTTCATCAAAAAGGACCATGCAATGATACAAAGCAATTTGACCACCACAAGACCCTGCATGTGTAGAGAATTGCCCTCTGTAGCATATGTCTAATACTCACATGTAAGCACCCATCCTTTCAGTTTTTGTGTCGGGACTCTGAAGCATTTACAGCATTCACAATATAAAACACTTCCACTCAGTCACTCAACCCATTTTTCCAGTCAGATCTTTCGTTTGGTTGCTGAGAAAATGTATGTAGAAATTTTGTTTTTGGTTTTTCTTAATTCATTTCCTCTTTCTATTTGTTGGGTTTCAAAATTATGTAATTTGAAACCAAATTCTTCCATGCAGACTTGAAATTGTCATCTGGGTCCAGATGGAATCATCAGCACTGCTCTTTGACCAGCTCAAGGTTTGAATTTGTTGCAAAAAGTTTTCTTCTTTCTTTAACTTCTTGTGTCATTCATGGACCATTAGGCTTTTGGATTTTGGATGAATATATGATCTAATGTGTGTTTGTGAATGTGTTAATAATCTCAACAGGCAGCAGACCCATTTTTCTTGTTGGCTGGTCCCAATGTGATTGAATCCGAGGAGCATATTTTTCGAATGGCTAAGCAGATTAAGGCTATTGCATCAAAGTATGGTTTTTGTTCTCTCTCTATCTTAGGATCTATGTAATGCTTTTGATTTTTGCATCAAGCATGACCTGAGGCAGCCAATGCTGAATTGGGATTGGGTTTTTTCAATGCCTTTCATGGCATTAAATACAGTACTGGCAATAACCTCAAATGGGTTTGTGGTTGTACAATCAGATGATAAGTGTGGTTTGGTTAAATGCTTCTTCTTCGCTGAATTTAGCAAGGAAGGTTCCGCTAAATTTAATGGATGTTAGAGAGTAGAGGAAAAGGGGAAATTGAATTGGGAAGGTGTGATTCTATTTCAAAGGGTTGGATACTTGGATTCGAGCAATGAAGCAATGGTGGTGATTATAGGTGAGGAGTGAGATAGTTTTATTGGTAAGTTAATCATGCACCCGGTGGGCCTTGAACCTAAGACCTTACCATCCAACTTGTTCATACAAGGAAAGGAGGTTCTGTTTGTGCTAGAGCTCTCAGCTATTTTTATTTGGAAGTTCTTATTGAGGTTACAAAATCTTGCATTAAGAACAAAAAAGAAAGAAAGAAAGAAAGATGGTTGTTTTGTTTTTATGAAAATAATAAAGAGGTTGAAGAATATGGGTTTTGTTAGAACCAGATTTGGATTCCTAGCCCAAAGATATGAACGGACTTTGGCCCAAAAGGCCCAAAACAATGAATTTGTAGAGAAATGGGTTAGAAAACTGGGATTTAGTTAATCAAACAACAAATTTAGTAGATTGATAGTGAAAGACTAAAAATGGATGGTTATAGAGTGAGTAATAAGTGTCCTCGGCAATATTCGAGGAGACTTGTTCTTATATAATGATCTTAAATAGAATTACAAGTTTAATTCTAGATTGCCATAGTGTTTTTCCCTTACTTTTCCGATCCCCTTTTTCTCACTACCTCCTTTCCTTTTATACTCCTTCTCCTTTTCATCCCCATCTTCCACGTGCATGCCCAATGGTTGATCTTGATACTTGTCCCATCAGCACCTTCTATAAGTCTTCATGTAGTAGCTGTAAGGCTGAAATCCACTGTTCAGGTATCACCTCCACATTAATGCGGCCAGGGAGTTAGTTGCAGTGCATTTAATGCGGAGGTAGCAGTTTTTTCTTTGGATTTTTTAGGATCCTTCCATGTCTTGAGTTTCCATAGTGCTTATCTGTATCAATTAAATATTTCTGTGACGTTTCTTCGGATAGCAGACCATCTCTACGGCCTCGGCACATCCCCTTAGGTCATTATGATCTAAACTGACTTCTTTGTTTGTTAATATGGTTCCTTTTGACAATGTTTACCCCTTTCTCGGACAATTTTAGTCCTTGGCTTGGGCCTTAGGTCCATTATACAAAATGTGTAATGGACCTCCAGGCCCAATACCGCTACAATAGCCCCTCAAAATTCTGCTTTTAGCACTTTGGACAGAAAGGAGGATTTTGATATTCTCGAGTATTTGTTGGGCTTCTCATGTCTTGTCCTCCGCTAGTACTACTGCCTGTTTTAACTGCCCAAGGCACGCCCCTGACGCTTGGGCATCCAAAGCACGCCCTCATTAAATTCTGACGGCGCTTTGTTCCTCACGTTCAACGGCACAATGCAAATCCAACGGTGAAGAATTTCCTGGGGTTACGAGCAGGAATTTTCCCACTTGTAACTTCTGTGTCACTATAAATAGCTTCATAAATCAATTCCTTTCATTACTTCCATCAATCACATAATTCTAGAGCTCATACACTGAATCTGCCTCCTTCTCTCACTTCTTCGTGCGTCTACAAATACAAAAAACTTGTCCAAGGACCTTCTTTTTAAAACCTGTAAGTTTCCTCGAACCCTCTTAGCTTCGTTTCTTTCCACATATTCTCTTTTCATCATCCTTTTTTCTTTTCAGTTCCATTTTTCATTTCAAACTTCTTGATTTCTTTTCATAACTTCTTAGAAAATGGGTAGTTTCAAGCATTTAGTTGAATCAGAGGAGGATATAGAGAGATTTAGGGCAGAGTATAGGATCCCACCAACAGTGGGAATTAGATACGCTGCCCAAGGGGCATGGGCAGATGATAGGAAAGATGGAGAGGTGGTCATCCCAATGATCGCCTCTATAGAGGGAGGGATGACCATCCCTATGGGTAATCTTACCAGGAACTTCCTTAGGTTCTTTAGATTATCACCCACACAATGCGCCCCAAATATGTTCAGAGTATTAGGAAGTATAGAAGCCCTGAACGAGAGAATGAACTTGGAATTGACACACCATGATGTCAATTGGATATACAATCTACACAATTTGAAGGGGCAAGGATACTACCTTAAGTCAAGGTATCCCGAAGTAAGGCTAATCCAATGCCTCTCTACATCAAACAAGGGGTTAAAGGAAGATTTTTTAATCTTTTCTGGGGAATGGCATGACGGCCTACCTTGTCCAACTAGAGATGGAACACCAGGTGGGGGTCTAGTCGTAAATCTATACACCTCGGCTTATATTTCCGTTCTATTTCACATTATCTATGTTTCTAACCAATTTTCCCTTCTGTTTTAATGATTTTGCAGACAGACGTTCTACCATACCTCGGTTCAACCTAGTCAACAGAGCGAGTCTAGACAAAATCCTATGGTTCAAGGTGTTTGTGAATGAAGCAGACGGCTAATTGCGAGTAGCACACATAATCCTCAAATACCAACCTATTTCACACACATTTCAAGCTTCGAAGTGCATGATAAAATCCCACGATCCTCGTCTTCAACGTATTAGTGTGGCCTACAAAGGATTTGTCATTCCTAAAGGCGTTCCAATCCCAGAAGGCATACCCATCACCCAACCTCTTTTTGTGGGTATCCCCTCAGTAGAAGCATCCTCATCTCACCCCATCGCTAAGGAAGAAGAGGAAGAAAGAGAAGAAGAAGAAGAAGAAGAAGAAAAAGTAGAAGCAGAGGGAGTTATAAATTTGTCAGACTCCCTAGAGAAATTTGAGGTATTCAACTGATCTCTATCCCCCGAGAGTACCTCAGCTAGTTTGCGCGAGATGGGCATCCAAAGGAAGTCTCAAAGAAGTTTGCTGGAATTAATAGAATCGTAGCCTGGGAAGGATGCACCTGGGGGGTCAGTTCAACCTAAACTTCCTCCTCCCCTTCCTAAACTTCCTCTTCCTCCTTTTCAACCATCTCTGCCACCTAGGCTTGAACCTTCTAATCCGAAGAGAAAAAGAGAGCAGAAAGGTAAGGATGTGGTTGATGCTGGGAGATCTCGCCCTTTGCTAGAAGAAGAGCCCCAACATGCTACAAAGCAACAAAGGACTGGACCTGGAGGGCAAAGAGTCTCAAAGAGAAGAGACAGCCAGCCATCCGAGCCTCTGGCTTGGCTTCCAGCTCCGATGATCAATGGTGAGCCCTTAAGGGATGATGCATCCATCAGGGACTTCCATGGAGGTACTGGTTACCATGTGGCCTCGGCTCTGGAAGAGGCTATGCTACTCCCAACTGATATGGCTGAGCTGCAGTCTATCAGGAGGCCAGAAGTTTTTCTCAACCTTAAACGATATCTGGGCATGGTATGCAACTCTATTCTTTTCTCTTCTCTCTTTTTTCTTCTTTTTATATAATTTCAAAAGATGACCACCCTTTTCTGTTAGGCTGTCCAAGCTACTTTCAGGGTTGAGGAGATAATCAATTCTTGCTACCAGCAGTTGGAGGATGAGAGATCCAGACACGTGGCAGCTATAAATTCATTCAATATTGCTGATCAGTCCAACAAGGACTTAAGGAAAAAGTTGACAGAGGAGGAGTGAGCAAGGAAGAGTGTTGACTCTGCTCTGGAAAGCGCTCAAAAGCAGGCCGAGAATCAAAGGCTGCAATTGCTTAATGCCAGGGAACAATTGGCTTCTTCTAAAGAGCAAGTTGCAGCTCTGTAGAAGAAGTTAGCTGAAGTCCAAAAGTAGAGAGATCAGGCCGAGAAGGCTAGAGAAAAAGCTGGCACAGCAAGAGGGGAGGCCGAGAAGGCTAGGGACGAGGCTGAGCAGCATGATCCCAGCGATGTGTCAAACCAACTGCACTCAGACTTGGCATGAAGCTCTCAACCAAGCTGGGGTTAAGACTTCTTTTGAGCTGAGAAAACCAGATAAAATTTATTTTCCTCCAGCCATACGTGCCTCAGACCTTCCCTCCTCCCAAGGTGAAGCAACCTCTACAGTCGCTGACTCTGCTGGAGAGACACAGCCTCATAATCCTCCTCTTCCCAATCATCAGGAGCAAGCAAAAGAATTTGAAGCTCCCAAGGAGACCTCCTCCGAGATGGATAAGCCCTCAGATAAAACTATGGAGATTCCACAAGGTGGGGCAACTTCACAAAGTTTTGAACTGGTCTTAGCTTCAGTCACCATGCCTGCCAAGGAATAGGGGCGGAGGCACGTACAAGGGTGGGGGGGCCATGGCCCCCCCAAAATTTTAAAATTTTTTAAAATATATATACAATTATTTTTATGTTTTCAAAATTTAGTCTAAAAAATAAGAGTTGGCCCCCCCAAATATTTGAATTAGTCCAATAATGCTCTTAAAAAAAATAATTGGTCTAATAATTATAAAGATATAACTTTATTTTTCGCAATTCTATTTTTTATTGTAAAATGTGCTTTTATATCTATTAAATATTTGATAAAATTTGGTATCAAACATGTTTAAATCTATATTTTTCAACCCGTTATGTGACGATTAACAAGTCATTGACTCATTAAAAAAATTTTGTCACTAAAACTACACATGAAATGTGTCTTTAGTTGCCATATAATGTGTTAAAACAAGGTAGCTTTAAATATGTTTGGAGCCTAACTTATTTCTCCAAGTTTTGGATCATTCATGTTTTTGAAAATTTCATTAGTTCAATTAAAAGATTTTTTACTTACTTTAACATAAAATTTGATAATTTGTGTTTAAAATGAAACTTTTTAAGATTTTGACTATGAAAATGGAAAAAATGAATTTTATTTTATGAAAGATCGCCGTCAAAAATAATTTTGATTGAAAATACTAAGATTTTTTTTTTTTTTTTTTTTTGGTTGGGTGTGTGTATATATATAACTTATCAAATAAAAAAATGTGTATATATAATAAAAAGCGCGTGTGTGTGTATATATGTGTGTATGAGTGTGGAAGTTGTCTTGATAAATATATTAGCGTCGCAACTTGGCCCCCCCAAACAAAAATTCCTGGCTCCGCCCCTGCCAAGGAAGATCCTAAGGATAAAGAGATGGTGACTCCTGCTGAAGCAACTAACCAAGCTGACAAGACCTCTAAGGCTGGGCTTCAGATAAAGCTAAAACGATGACTGCTTATTTTTGTAATGTAATCACAATATCTATAATGTAATTCCCCATTCTTTTTTTAAGACATGTGTTAATGGAATTTACATTTCAATCCCCCAAACTTGTAAGAGTTATTTTCTTCACTTATGCAATTATTATTCTGATTATTCATTGATTGAATATAGCCATGTGCCATAAAAATGTGTGATTGTTTATATAAGGGAAAATACAATTTTCACATATTTCTATTTGAGAATCGGAATAGATCAAAACTAGTGAATTCATAATATTGTCAATACATACCTCGGATTTACAAAATTTTTACAAGTTTTCTAACCTTAAGTAAAACATTCAAACGCTAATCAAACAACAGCTAAGTCCAAGGCACCCTAAAATGCTTTAAGTGATGCTCATGGACTTTGGTCTACATCTATATTGGATGATGACAAACCATTTGATCCAAAGAGGGAATCTGGAGTTTGCTTCTTTCTAATGCTGGGGATAATGTCTGTCCAACACTCCAACATATGCCGTAGTGTTTTAATTAATATTGAGTTTATGGTCCGAGGAACCTGACATAGCTTACGTTATGTTTAACACTTAGAGAATTAATTAAAAGATATCAATTTTCCCAAGGTATGTGGTCCGAGGAGCCAGGCATGACCAAGGTTCTGCTTGATATTTAAAATGATGTCATAACGTGTTAATTTTCCCAAAGCAGATGGCCCGAGGAACCAAACATAGCTTAGGTTCTGTTTAACACTTAGAGAATTAATTAAAAGATATCAATTTTCCCAAGGTATGTGGTCCAAGGATCCAGGCATGACCAAGGTTCTATTTGATATTTAAAATGATGTCATAACGTGTTAATTTTCCCAAAGCAGATGGCCTGAGGAACCAGACATAGCTTAGGTTCTGTTTAACATTTAGAGAATTAATTAAAAGATATCAATTTTCCCAAGGTATGTGGTCCGAAGAGCCAGACATGAAAAAGGTTCTGCTTGATATTTAAAATGATGTCATAACGTGTTAATTTTCCCAAAGCAGATGGCCCAAGGAACCAAACATAGCTTAGGTTCTGTTTAACACTTAGAGAATTAATTGAAAGATATCAATTTTCTCAATGTATGTGGTCCGAGGAGTTAGGCATGACCAAGGTTCTGTTTGATATTTAAAATGATGGTGAAGATGTGAAATGAGGAGCATAGTAGACATAAAGAAGATGAAGGAAAACTTGCAATAATAATAATATCTTCTAAGATTATTTACATTCCAGGGACGAGATACAGCTCTTTCCTCTAGATCTTCAAGATAATACGCGCCAATCCCAGCCACTGATGTTATTTGATATGGACCCTCCCAGTTGGGTCCTAGCTTTCCCCATGTTGGGTTCTTGGCAGCTCCTACAACCTTTCTTAAGACCAAATCCTCCCATGCCAATAGTCTTAGCTTTACATTGGCGTCATACCTTTGCTTGAGTTTGTGTTGATAATAAGCCAATTGAACCATGGCATTTTCTCTTCGTTCTTCAACTAAATCTAAACTCCTTTCCAATAGTTCATCGTTACTGCTTGGAGTAAAAGAACTTGTCCTTAGAGTGGGGAATCTAGTTTCCAGAGGAATAACAGCCTCAGTCCCATGCATCATTGAAAAATGCGTCTCTCCTATGGACCTATGAGGCGTGGTCTGATAAGTCCACAGGACGTGTGATAACTCTTCGACCCGTTTTCCCTTTGCATCATCCAATCTCTTCTTAAGTTCACTTACTATGACTTTTTTGACAGTTTCAGCCTGCCCATTCCCTTGTGGATATGTCAAGGTAGAATATCTATTTGTTATGCCCAGGTCGCAACAATATCTTCTAAATGCCTTGCTATCAAACTGCAAACCGTTATCTGAGATGAGAGTGCGAGGGATACCGAATCTTGTTATTATGTTTTTCCAAATAAACCGTTTGGCATCCACATCCCTAATATTGGACAATGGTTCAGCTTCAACCCATTTGGTAAAGTAGTCTGTGTCCACCAGTAAATACCTCTTATTCCTTGCTGCCTTAGGGAAATGACCAATAATATCCAAGCCCAACTGAGCGAAAGGCCAAGCACTGGAAAGAGGATTAAGGACACTGCCATGTTGATGAATATTTGGGGCAAACCTCTTACACTGGTCGCACTTCTTTACATAGTCCTCTGCTTCTTTCTGCATCTTCGACCACCAGTAGCCTTGCGTAAGGACCTTATGTGATAAAGATCTTCCCCCTATATGGCTTCCTAAAATTCCCTCATGAAATTCTTCTAAAATGATCTCAACTCCCTCTAGATGTACACAAAGCAGATATGGGCCAAAAAAAGACCTCTTATACAACTTCTGATCCTCGGATAGCCAAAACCGAGGAGCTTTTCTTTCGTACCTTATCAGCTTCGGACTTATCTTCTGGTAAAATATCTTCCTTAAGGTATAGTACAATAGGGTCTATCCAGCTAGGAGTCGCTCTTATTTGATGAACATAGGTCACGGCCTTTCGTACCTCGGTAGGTCTACATAAATCTTCTACGAGAATTACCCGAGGTAGATTTTGTGCCGAGGAGGTTGCCAATGTAGCAAGAGAGTCTGCATGTGTATTTTTACTTCTAGGGACTTGTAATAAATTGAAAGATTCGAATTTAGACTATAAATGTCTAACCTCATTTAAGTACTCTTGCATTCTAGGATCTCTGGCCTCTAACTCCCCTTGGACTTGGCCTACGATCAATCTTGAATCAGAGATCAATTCCACTGCCTTTCCACCCATTTTTTGTACCATGATATCAATCTTGAATCAGAGATCAATTCCACTTCCTTTCCACCCATTTTTTGTACCATGATCATCCCTTCCAGCAGGGCTTCATATTTAGCTTCATTGTTTGTAGCCGAGAATCCCAACCTTAAGGATTTTTCAATCGTAATGCCCTCTGGGGATGTCAAGACTAGCCCCACTCCAGAGCCCCTATGATTCGCTGCCCAATCAATATAGACTTTCCAGGGGACAAGTTCCTACACGGAGATCATTCCAACCGATTTTTCATCCATGTTCTGTTCTTCTATCTTTTCTTTTTTCGAGGATTCAGCAAACTCAGCAACCAGGTCGGCAAGAACCTGACCTTTGACAAAGGTGCGAGGCATGTACTTGATGTCAAAAGCCTCTAACATAGTACCCCACTTAGCAATTCTTCCTATGTAATCAGCACTTCGTAGTAGAGATTTAAGCGGAAGCTGGGTTAGGACAATAACCGTGTGCGATTGAAAATAGTAGGAAAGCTTACGTGTAGCATGTACTACAGCCAAAATAGCCCTCTCCAAAGGTAAGTAACGGATCTCGGCCTCATGCAATGACTTACTTACGTAGTAAACTGGCCTTTGTACTCCATCATCTACACATATTAGCACTAGACTCACCGCGTGGGATGCCACTGCAATGTAGACAAACAACATCTCATATACCTCAGGTTTGGACATAATGGGAGGCTGAGACAGATATTCTTTCAACTATTGGAAAGCCAAGGCACATTCCTTGATCCATTCAAACCCTTTCCACTTGTTTAATAACTAAAAAAATGGTCTACATCTGTCAACTGATCGAGAGATGAATCGATTTAGGGCGGCAGTCATTCCTGTAAGCTTCTGAACTTTCTTGGGATTCCGAGGTGGTTGCAGGTTGTTAATTGCCTTGATCTAGTCAGGGTTAACTTCAATTCCACGATGAGTAACCATGTGGCCTAAGAATTTCCCTGATCCAACGCTAAATGAACATTTGGAAGCATTAAGCCATAGCTTATGCCTCCTCAAGGTATCAAAAGTATTTTTAAGGTCATTAACGTGGTCGGATTTTACTTTGCTCTTAACCACCATATCACCAATGTAGATTTTCATGTTTTTTCCAAGTTGAGGCTCAAACATCGTGGTCATCATCCTTTGATAGGTAGCCCCTGCATTTTTCAGGCCAAAAGGCATCACTTTATAATGGTAATTTTCAATAAGGGTGACGAAAGCTGTTTTTTCTTGATCATCCAAAGCTAAAGGTATCTGATGATACCCTTGGAAGGCATCTAAAAAACTCATCCGATGATGACCTACAGTTGCATCCACCAGCTAGTCAATCCGAGGCATAGGGAAAAGGTCCTCTAGGCAAGCTTTATTTAAGTTTGTGAAGTCCACACACACGCGGCATTTTCCACTCTTCTTTTTTACTACCACTGTGTTAGCCATCCATTCAGGGTAAAAGACCTCTTTAATAGCCCCAGCTCGTTTAAGTTTCGACACCTCATCCTTGACAGCATTAGAATGTTCCTTGGATGAATGCCGAGGGGGTTGCTTCTTTAAGATGATAGCTGGATTAACATTCAAATGATGACAAATGAAGTTCGGATCCACCCTCGGAGCTTCGTAGGCATCCCAGGCGAACACATCAATATTCTCTTTAAGGAATTCCACCAATTCTTCTTTTTCCTAAAGGGGTAGCTGAATTCCAACTTGGAAAAACTTCTCCGGATCATCCCTTATGATAAATTTCTCTAAATTTTCACAATTGGCATCCTCGGCCAACCCTATATCAGGCATGAGTGTAGATTTTAATTGCTATAAACCTTCATTTACCGAGGTTGAGGACTCAACTGCTGACTGATGCGAGATGGCAGACACAAGACATTGTCGAGCTATGGATTGGTCACTTACCACTTCTTCAATCCGATCTCCAGACGGATACTTCACTTTTTGATGCAGGGTCAAAGAAACAGCCCCTAGAGTGTGAAGTCAAGGCCTGGCCATAATGGTTGTGTAGGGGGAGTATGCGTCCACCACTATGAAGTCCACCTCTACCATCTCAGAACCTGCCTGCACTGGTAACCTGATTTGACCCTTTGGGATAACCACCTTCCCATCAAAACTCACTAAAGGAGAGTCATAGGCGGTCAGATTTTCAGGGTTCAAGTGCAGCCTTTTATATAGATCAGGATACATAATTTCCACACAACTGCCTTGATCTACCATCACTCTTCTTACGTCGTATCCACCTATTCTAAGGGTTATTGCCAGAGCATCGTCATGTGGCTGAATGGTCCCTATCTTATCTTCATCCAAGAAACTCAACGCCGATCGGATTTCTACTCTGGCCCTCTTCGGCCCTAAGTTTATATACTCAGCTTGTGCCCGAGCTATAGACATCACCCTAGAGGGCTGCGAACCAGTCCTCCCTGGTGCAGCGAAAATTACATTAATTGTACCTATGGGAGGTCTTAAAGAAGCATTCCCTTAGGTCGCAGACCTCAGCTGCTCACCTTGCCTATTCGGGCAAAACAGTAGATGCTATAATTTCCCTTCCTTAACCAATTGCTCCAGATGACTCCATAGCGTCCGACAGTCCTCAGTGGTATGCCCTCGCTCTTGATGGTACTAGCAATGTAGGCTTTGATTGCGTCTTAAGGGATCTCCACTCATCTTGTTCGGCCATTTGAAGTATGGCTCATTTTTTATTTTCTCTAAAACTTGATGCACCGGCTCTTTAAACACAGTGTTCACAACCTGAGGGGCTGAAGGTGAAGATTGCCCAGCAAAATCTCTTCGGGGCCTGTTGTTATTGTAGCGATCTGACCTAAAATCCCTCCTCTCCTGAGGGATAACTTTTCCCTTGCCCCTATCCTGCTGCTAGTCCTCCTCAACCCTTTTGTACTTGTCAATTCGATCCATGAGTTGACGTATACTTAAAACAGGTTTCCCAGTCAGAGACTTCCTTAAGCCATGCTCGGCAGGTAGGCCGTGCTTAAAAGTGCTAATGGTCACGTCATCGAAAATCACCATCTATCTTGTTAAACATCTCCCAGTATCTGTCCAAATATGTTTTCAAAGTCTCTCCTTCTCTCATGGACAAAGACAACAAAGAAGACAGAGGCCGAGGATCCCTTCTACACCTGACGAATCTGGATCCAAATGCTTGCGTAAGCTCCTTGAAAGAATCAATGGAACCTGCCTTCAAATTATCAAACCACCTCATTGCCACCGGCCCCAAACTGGATGGGAATACTTTGCACATTAAAGGCTCATTCTTGGAGTGTATGGCCATCCTTTGATTAAAGTGACTAACATGCTCCATAGGGTATGTTCTCCCATTGTACATGGTGAGCATGGGTTGGGAAAATCGCTGAAGGAGTCTCCCTCTTTCAATCCAACGTGTAAAAGGAGACTTTGCAACCTGGTTCAGTGCTCTACTCATGGCGTCGTTTTTTAGACCGTCCGAGGACGATTTTCCATCTCTACGTTCACAATGATAATCCTCATCATGCAAGAAAGTCTCACTAGGAGGAGTTCTCGATCTGCATCTGTAGCTGAAATCTTTCTTACCATCAAAAAGGAAGTAAGGATCCGGTGAGGCTTGCCTACGCCGTTCATGGCTCAAGCTTCTCCTTAAGTGATCAATCTCCTTTTGCATATTTCTGGCATTTTCCTCCTGAGAGACGTGGCTTTTACCCTTAGCCAAACTTCTACTAGTATGGGTAGTACGTACACTTCCCTCCCAATCTTGTTGTCGCTCAAGATCGTGGAAATGATCATGGGGTTGAGACTCCATAGATTCCGTCTGACGCGGACCCGAACCTACCATCGTTGAAAGTTGGAATTACTGAAACACCAATCTTTCCCACAGACGACGCTAATTGTAAGGTCCAGATTTTGATTTCTAGACAAAGATATGAACGGACTTTGGCCCAAAAGGCCCAAAACAATAAATTTGTAGAGAAATGGGTTAGAAAACTGGGATTTAGTTAATCAAACAACAAATTTAGTAGATTGATAGTGAAAGATTGAAAATGAATGGTTATAGAGTGAGTAATAAGTGTCCTCGGCAATATCCGAGGAAACTTGCTCTTATATAATGATCTTAAATAGAATTACAAGTTTGATTCTAGATTGCCACAGTGTTTTTCCCTTACTTTTTCAATCCCCTTTTTCTCACTACCTCCTTTCCTTTTATACTCCTCCTTTTCATCCCCATCTTCCACGTGCATGCCAAATGGTTGATCTTGATACTTGTCTCATCAGCACCTCCCATAAGTCTTCATGTAGTAGCTGTAAGGTTGAAATCCACTGTTCAGGTATCACCTCCACATTAATGCGGCCAGAGAGTTAGCTGCAGCGCATTTAATGCGGAGGTAGCAGCTTTTTCCTTGGATATTTTAGGATCCTTCCATGTCTTGAGTTTCCATAGTGCTTATCTGTATCAATTAAGTATTTCTGTGACGTTTCTTCGGATAGCAGACCATCTCTATGGATCACGGCCTCGGTCAGCTGAGGTGGCTCTTATTCTCGGCACAACCCCTTAGGTCGTTATGATCTAAACTGACTTCTTTATTTGTTAATATGGTCCCTTTTGACAACGTTTACCCCTTCTCGGACACTTTTAGTCCTCGGCTTGGGCCTTAGGTCCATTATACAAAATGTATAATGGACCTCCAGGCCCAATACCGCTACAGGTTTATTTATATTCTCATTCAAAATGTGGTTATGAGTTATGTTTCTTCATTTGAATTGAAGGAAAAAAAAAAAAAAAAAGGTTTTTCTTTATATCGTCTCCATCATTATGGTTATTGTAGCTAGAGGACTAAGTCTTGGTTTCCTGTATTTTGTTCATCGGAAGAAAAAGGACACAGGATTTCAATTCTTCAGCTCTTGCATTGAAAAATGTTCTCTTGTAGATTTTTTCCCATGGTAGTCATTGTTCTTTCTAATTTTGTAGAGTTGGGTTGCCGCTGGTTTTCAAGTCAAGCTTTGACAAAGCTAACAGAACATCTTCAAAATCATTTCGGGGTCCTGGCATGGTTGAAGGCTTAAAGGTGCTAGCTCATGTTATTTTTTCTAATCCATTGTTGTAATTGAGATTTTGTATATTGGTGATGCTAGATGTCTATAAAGTTTTTGGTATGAAGTTCGAACTTTCTTTTTTTGTTCATAAATGTTAATATAAGTTTCTTTGAACAGATTAAAGTCTAAATCAAACCTGAGAAAAAAACTAATCAAGAACCATAATGTTTATATAGTTAGCAAAGGCTTGTTCTGTTGTTGGAAGATATTTTGCTTGACCTTAAGTAAATGTTCAAAACTTCTCTTATTATTTAATTAAGGTTGACAATAAAAAAAATGATGCACAGAAAATTAGTATATCCTCATATAGCAATGAAGGCAACTATAAGTGACAAGGTATACCCTAGGATGCATAGACACTTCATTTGGGGTGTTGTATCCATATCGTATCCGTGTCGTACCCGTGTTGTAACGGTGTCCAATTTGCCGCATCATGTTATAATTTTTCAAAAATTGCTCATGTCACCATATCATACCCGTACCTGTACCCGTGTCCGTGTCCGTGCATCCTAAGCTATACCATGCCATCTGTGAATGCCTTTTTTTATTTTCATTTTTTATTTTTGGGTTCATGTCACCCATGAATGTTGCAGTAACTTATAACTTTAGATCACATTAGAGTACATCAAAGTCATAAATATTGCTTCAGATTAAATTATATCATTTTAGACATGCAGTGTTGCTTGCTATAGGTTTTGCAGTTTCTCACTAATGTTCAAATTGTTCGGATATTATTGATCTTCGATTAAGATGCTCAACATATACTTTAAGGTCACAGTTGTACTAACTTGATATATACAAATATACATATAATTATATCTATGTATATACAGATATACATATAATTATATCTATGTATAAAATTTGTGAATAATTTGGAATAATCTAGATATAATAGTATTATTTGGTAGGATTTCTATTTCAGTTCGGATGAGCATTTATTGGCATCGTGATAAATTGGTAATTACATGTATCTGTATGCCTTATGGGAAGTTGACTCCCATTCATGTAATTCTTTATGTTAGTTTGTGTATACATCCTTTGTGCATAACTTTCACTTTTTGTCAATAAATTATATAAAAAGAAGTTATTTAGTGTTCTCTCTCGTTAATAGACTATGTGAAATGTTTACTGATGCATATGCACAAAGCACAATTATTTGTCTAGACCAATAAAATTGCCAGTCATATTCTACGTGTCCTTTCTGATTGCAGATCCTTGAGAAGGTTAAACTAGCATATGATATCCCTATACTGACTGATGTGCACAAAACAATCCTGGTAATTTCTGTTTAATCTTTCAAAAGATAAGTAAATGTGCTTGTTTTTAAGTGTCTCTGTTTGTATGTATATGTCAGGAAATACTCTTGTTGTGGCATTATTGTTCTTGGTTTATCTGTTCCTAGATGGATCTTTTGATGTGGCTGGTGCCTTGTTGCCTCTGCATACTCTCTTATAACATGAGATGTTAAATCACAATTTGGCCCAATAAGTAGATGATATAAGCAGATGGCTCTTTTCATTAGCTTAATGTTCTTTTTTTTTTAATTTTCAGTACTTCTTGTTATGTTATCTGTACTGCTTTTGATTTATGAATGCCACTACTAATATAGAAGTTAAGAAATTCTTGAATTGGTGTTCAAAATATGATGAATCATTTCCAACATTTTTTTCCTCTTATTTTGCCAGTGTGAAGCAGTTGGAAGAGTAGCAGATATTATTCAGATTCCAGCATTTTTATGTCGTCAGGTTAAGAGTCAATATTTTTCTCATTTGGAACCTTGTCAGTCTGTGATATGGAATTTTGATGACTTAAGCTTGGAGGATATGGTATGCTACTTATTTTTAGTTCATTTGTGACCTCTTGCAATGACAGACAGATCTTCTAGCTGCGGCAGCCAAGACAGGGTAAATTGTCAATATTAAGAAAGGCCAGTTCTGTGCTTCTTCTGTGAGTGATATTTTTCCAATAAGTCAGAACCTCTGTTGACATATTTTAGCTGAAGGCTTTGGATACATATCTATGTATCGTTATGGGAATTCTGCTAAGTGATAAATGTTCATATTTGCAGGTCATGGTAAATTCTGCAGAGAAAATTAGATTGGCTGGAAATCCAAATGTGATGGTTTGTGAGAGAGGAACTATGTTTGGCTATAGTAAGTTATAAAACATAAATTTTTGTCTTTCTCTGATAATCTCTGTTTGACTTTTACTTTATGAGCCCTTTCAGTTGGTATAAGATGCAACATAACCACAATATATTGAATATAGTAGAGCCGCAATGCCATCTATGCATCCATTATGGCATTTGGTAATGCCTTTGTGCTAGTTCCACTACCTATGATGCTCAATTTAAAAGTGAAATCTCATTTTGTACCAGTCCCTTCCTCCTTACTCGCCTTAAAATTTTAGGAATTGACACCAGTTTTGCATTATTTAGTCGTTGATTTGATCATATTGGGATAACAAATATGGTTGCATTGCTGATATTTTCGTTGTCTAGTTCAATTGACACTGTATTTGGGTTTTGGCATCTAGATGATTTGATTGTTGATCCGCATAATTTCGGATGGATGAGAGAAGCTAATTCTCCTGTTGTAAGTCAACAGTTCATTTTATTTTAGGCTTCTCTTATTGTGATGTTATGTAATTTAAGTAATCGTGTCTTCTTTTTCTCTTTTAAACTCTTTTTCTCTAAATCTGATGTTATCCCTGATTAGATTCTTAATGCAAGAACTAAGTAAGCAAGCTGTTTTTTATTTATTTAATTGCTTCTTGTTATTATTAATAAGATGAAGTGTTAAGTAGACCAAATGAGCTGAATATGGAGCTACTTATGGCAAAACAGGTCAATCTGTGGATAATATAAAACAAACTATAAATGAGGGGAACAAGGGATCCTAGGAGGGCTTACGCTTTGTCAAGTGGAGAATGTGCATGAGTACACATGTTTTGTGACTGGAGGAAAAAAAAATTGGTTTGACACAATGGCAGGCATTTAACAAGTTGACATATAAGCAACGGTTTAAAGTGACCTCCAACTGCCCCCGCGATATATTTTCAAAGAAAATTTTTTTTAACTTTTTTTTTTTCCCCTTCTGATTAAGCTTCAATTACATGCTTAGTAATTATTAATCCTTTTCAATCTCAATATTCAAGGTGATATAGGCTAATGCTGCCTTCATCTACATAATATTTTCTGATTTGCATGTTCCACTGCAGGTAGCTGATGACACACATGCATTACAACAGCCTGCTAGGAGAAAGGTTCGATAGTCTTAAAAAATTTTGCTTCAAATCTAGAGAGTCTTATACGGTTTCTTGTTTGTGTGAAAAACAAATGAAATAGTTTTTGGAAAATAAAATTTTCATTATTTGGAGTGCTAAAAGCATAATGAACTGGTTCTTATTTTGTTATATTGATAGTTGGAGGAAAACAAATTATGGATATTACGGGGGATTGCTGTTTGTAGCTAGAATTACTGATAATGGTTCAATTTTCATTGTTATCCTTTCGGTGCTCTGTTTTTTTTTTTTTTTTTTTTTTTTTTTGATGACATAGGAGAACTTCACTCAAATTAATTGCATGTCGCAAAGTATACTATACAACAATCCTCACTGTTAATCAAACTCCTACGGGCAATTGACCCTATCCGGCAGAACCAGTTACCGGGTAATCCAAGGGCTTTTCACCCCTGATTGGCTAAGCAGTTTATCCTCATGCCTAGGAGGCTTCAATGCTCTTGAAGTATCATATAAAACCTTACACTTATCTCTGTCTTTATCTTGTTTATTACACTTTCACTCTTTGTTTCTAGGAGCTTTTCTTTGTCAAACTCTGTCCTCTTCATATAATCCTGCCTTTGAAATGAAAACGATTATTTGTTAGCAGTATATATTAGGCGGTCTTGGATAATGAGTGTTTTGTTGTAATGAATCTTGAGTTGGAGTGCTTGTCCTTAATGCTTTTTGTTGCCATGTTTCTATCCTGTTCTATTTTCATGAGATTTCCACTTGTTTTAGTACTATCAAATTGTTGTAGCATGCAGATTTTAATTTATCATTCCTTTCACCTTAGTGATGAGCTTAACTTCTGCCTTTTCATTCAGTTGGATGGTGGAGTGTTGCTAGTGGTGGTCTTGGTGAATTAATCCCATGCATTGCAAGGACGGCAGTTGCGGTTGGAGTTGATGGAATTTTCATGGAGGTACAATAATATGCAGTACCAAAATTTTTTGTATCGGCCTTTTTTAGGAATAATATACTTGTATCATGCTCGGGGTTACTGTAAATTAAAGTAGATGAGGATTATAAATATAAGTTATATTGGTAAATGGAACATAGGACTTGTCATCTGTATAATTTTCGGTGGTTTTTATTATTAGTTACAAGTGTACAAATGGGAATCTTATCCATTTTAGCTTTTAATATTGTGATCTGACAATGCTGTGAGCTCCAAGGTGTGTATATATTTTTTTAAAACTTTTATGTTATTATCTTTCCTTAGATCATATGTTGTTTTTCTTAAAGCTTCTTTTGGGTGCATGGTGCATGATGATCCTTTGAATTCGCCTGTTGATGGTCCAACCCAATGGTTGAGTTTATACATCTTGCTTTCCCAGATACATGGGCAATTTTCTCACACAGTTTGATTCCTTTAAGGTTGCTTTGTAATGGAGAAACTTTAACATTTCTGCTTATTTATAACTATAGCCTCTGCGCCATTTGGAAGAACTTCTGGAGGAGCTTGTGGCAATTGCCGTAAGTTTCTTTCCCTTTTCTTGATATGAGAGGTCACATACAGTGCCGGCTCAAGGCCTAGGCAACTTAGGCCTAGGCCTAAGGCCCCACAACAAAAAAAAAATTTCCCTACTAAAAAAATGCCCCATCTTCCTTAGTAAAAAACTCAAAATTTTATAAAAATATAACATTTTTTAAATAATTGGTAATTTTTTTTAAGAGTGATGCTAAAAATACCACAAATTTTATTATAGATTTAATTGACATATCATCAATCACATAAAAAAGTAATTCAAATACAAATAAATTAAGTTGTTGAAATTCATCAATTACAGTCATAATCACATTTATTGTGAATATTTTGTAGTATTTTTAGTTTTTTTTCTTTTTCATTTCTAACATGGCTTTTAAAATTTTTTGATTCAACTATAATATTCAATCTTCTATTTGAAATTAACCTTAGTTGAGCTAGTATTATTCATCAATTTCTACATTTACATCAAATTAATTTTAATTTAATTAGTATTATATAATTTTATTTAATTAATATTTATATATAAAAAGGCCCCATATAAAAATTTTTGCCTTAGGCCCCAAATTTTGTTGGGCCGGCCCTGGTCACATATCTGTTAATTCATGTGTCGTAGTAAACATCTCTTGAGCAAATACCCTGGACATGGCAGATGTGTCTGATTCATGTGAGTTTAGATCCCATTATCAAAATACAGGCATGTGGTTGTTGAACCAAGTATTTATTGTTGCTGTTTCTGTCATTTTAGCATAATAGTGCAATAAATTGAACATTCAGCTCCTTTTTACTTTCTTCCTTCTTATTTATTTTCTTTATCTGTAGCCATTCCTCAACTTATTCCCTTTCTGATATCTACTTCAATATGAACTAATGAGTTGGCTGGTACAGGATATTAAATTGAATGCAAAACAAAGCATGGTAGTGAAAGGCAAGCTGAGCTCTAAACTAAGTTGTCTCTAGATCTAAACTAAGTCGTCTCTAAGGCTCAAAGGCGACTGCCTTAAGCCATGAAAAAGGACTGGAATGTTTTTTCTTTTAAAAAAATTATTTTATTATATATATAGAAGCTCTTTATATTATTTACACGCATGTCAAATTTTGTGCTTGTTGGATGTTATTTACTATTTGATCCATAAATTTATTTTTTATGCATAAATTTTAAGATTACAAACACTAATTTGTATATTTGATTGATACACATAGTTATTAATTTTTGATCTTCTAGAAATGTTACGAATATGGAGGACTTAAGAAGAAAATGTAGTCCAATAGTGAATTTGTCAAAAATTTTAATCCAATAAAAAGATATTGAGTAGAGTTATAGTCTCATGTTACAACCAAGTCTGTGGCTAAACTTTGTCATTTATTTAATCATGTTACAAAACCTATTATAGGATTAATTAATTTACAAAAACTTGTTGTAAAGCCTATTGTTAGATTAATTAATACATTAAAGCTTGTTTGTTGTAAAATCTATTGTTAGAATAATTAATAGAGCCTAAACCATGTTAAGCCTTGAAAATTCAATATGGGTATGAAACACCCTTGAATGTTTAGACCCCAAATTACAAAAATACCAATTCAAGCTTTATATCAAACAGTTAATGTGCGGAATATGATATCAAGCTTATAACAGAATTGATAACCAATCTAAGCCAAATATAAACACATCCACAGCAGTAAATATAAGGCAAAGATAAAGGAAAGAAAGATGCAAACACACGGACAACACATGATGTGTTATCAAAGAGGAAATCGAAGTCCTCGGCGTAAAACCTCTCCGCTGTCCTCCAAGCGGTGATATAATTCACTAAAAAATATAGTTGGGATACATAAACAGTAGAAGACCCTCTAAGCCTAATTTACCCAAGTACCTAAGCCCTCCAAGCTTCTTACTCCAACGAGGTTACGCCGAACTTATTTCTTCTTTAGCTTCCCGGATTCCGCTACTTGACCATAGTATCAACCAATGTATATTGGTTCCTTCCAAACTGCTTCCCTCAGCACCAAATAAACCTTCTCACAGACATGGGTGTGGTGAGATAAGGATTTGGTAAAAGACCTCTTAAGGGTATGACAATGGAGAGGAAGAAAGTAGAGGAATTTGTAGAGTTTCTTAGATAAAGATTGGGGATGAGGCAATCTTGTTTTTCTCTAGGGTTTTTTCTCACAAAATTCTCTCTGGAAGCTCTCTTAATTTAGTGGGTATAATGGTCTATATATAGTGAGGTGTGATGAGAATACGAAGAGACAGTTTTTGCCAAACAGGGTAAATTGGCGGCTTGGTCTCACGGCTTGTCCAAGTCGCAACGTAACGGCCTGGCTAGCCTGGGACTTTTGTCTTGTAGTACGACAGCTTGCGCGACCCTTCAGCTTCCCTGCGTGCATCTCACGTGCCTGAAGTTGGCGACTTGCAGCCGCGGGCCACCCGCGAATACTAGCCGCGAAACTCTGTCTTCTTGTACGTACTTGAGCTTTTCTTCACATCTCCTCACACACTACCTTTACAATAATCCCACCTAAATACAGGGTTATTAAGTGCTTAAATTACAAGCAAATTGGCACGAAATAAAGCCAACAAGATGGTTGATAAATTTCAACCTTACAATCTCCCCCTTTGGCTATTCCGTGACAAAACCCTAAAACAAACTCTAGACTTAACGCGTGAGTTGGGAACAGTTGGAAAACTCACTCACACCTAACTCTAGAATCTGCAAAGCTTTAAAACCATAAGAACAAGTAACTCCTGAAACACAACAACACAGTAAGTTCATTGTATACAGAAACTTGTAATGCATATGGAGCAAGCATAATGCAATCATGCACAATGGAATAAAACAATAAACCATGGCAAGACCAAAACATGTAATCACTATAGCCAAGTGATCGCAATGCTCATTCACACTTGGAATGAACATCCGGACATTCAAGATAATAAACACAAGGTAAATCGCTTGAATGACCAACACTCAACCAATACACAGTACATAGAGTATGTGCATCTAGGAAAAATCTTACAAGGGCACAAGAGTGACAGTACTTAGAAGAAAATGCAAGACATTTAGTTGGAAGTACTGATTTAACAAAGCACAAAGGCTGCATAAAGCATGAAGCATGGCACAAACCACAAAGGCTTACAAATTGTGCATAAGAACAAACCCTTAAAGTTTACATAAGCAACATGGGTACAAACCACAACATAAAGACCTGAAGCTGAATAAAATCATACTATATATATGCTGAAATAAACAACTACCACCTGCTGAAATGCCAAAAAAAAACTATCCAAGAGTTATAGGTTTAAACCAAACCAAAATAAAACCACTGAGTATCAAACCTATACTAACAGCAGTTAATCAACACAATATCAAGTTATAACAAAACATCATAAAATATGAGGGCTCCCCCTCAAAACAAGCACTCCCCCTCAAGAACTGCCCCCAAAAATTCTCCCATTTTTTTACCGAAATGGCCAAAGGGTCACTGCTCCTAGTTGGTGGAGAGGCTGTCAATCTTAGCTGAAAGCACATCAATCTGATCCTGCATTACTATCATCCTTTCAGTCTGCTGATTTTGAACTTCTCTGAGTCCATGAAGTCTTTCCATGATGATTTGGAATGCATCGGGAGGAGGTGCTGCTGATGAAGTTGAGGCTCTACTCCTCTTTCTTTTGTTCCTGGGTGTGACTAATTGTTCTGCATCTTCTGCTTCAGTCTCCATTGGATCCCCTTGCTCTTCACCACCTGGAAGACGACTCTATATCCTTGTGATGGTGAACTTGTTTATTGCTGATAGTGGAGTCAGAGGACTGATATCTTGAGGAATTCAAACACCCTTTACTCTGAAAATCCTCATAAGGAGACTAGGAAAGACCAACTTGGGCCTGGCAGCAGTTTTAGCTCCGTCCATGATGGTGTCATAAATGTGTGAGCTGATGTCAATGATCACTTTCTCCTTAAGCTCCATAAGAAATACAGCTCTGGAATTAGTAAGGGAGGTCATCTTTCTTATGGGATACAAATTGAACATCATGATGGTGGTCAAATATCTCATGTCTGCAGGAAAGGCATTAGTGTTAAGACATTTCCCTTCCTTCATACCACCAATCCGAGCCTGGACCATATCTAGGGACATCATCCTGTCTTTGAAGTTGATTAATTCATACTCCTCTAAACCCTCAAGACCAAGGACGTCATCAATGTCATGTGCATCTAAGGTGAACTCATGTCCTCTGACCCAGCATTTCATCTCTTCATCCTTTATGATTACATTTGCATAGAATTCCCTTATCAAGGGATCATAGACTGCAGGTAGATCACTCAACAACTTCTCCCATCCTCTTCCCTCAAAGCACCCTGGAATGAAAGTGTCCTTTAAATCATGTAAGTCCACAAATCTCTCTTGGATAATGGTACCCTTCATGAAGAAATCTCTGTATCTCTCAAAGTGTTTGACAGACCTAAATAGATTAGGGTCCATCTTCATTCTTTTGTCAGCTTTCTTAGCAGTTGTCTTCTTTTTTAGAGGAAGTGCAGTCATCTGTAAACAAGTAGAAAGGGCCACAAACAAGACATAGCACAGAATGGGGAAATGCACACACATTAGTAACAAGTTAGTTACATAATGATAAACAGTGTGACCCGACACAGACATACAGTTGATAACCAAACATTGGATAAAACAAGTTAACCAAGTTTAAATTGAAATATGCAGACAAATTCAGATAAATATGATTAAAAACAGTGAGTCATGACCCATTTGGTATGAACAGTGCAGAAACAAATATGTAGCAACACCTACAAGATAAGGTGACTTACGAGTAAAAAAAATGGTAGCCATAATCACCAAAATCACAACCAAGTAGATAAATTTAGACCCACAGTAAAAATTGTAGAAAAACCCCACATTCATATGCCCAAAAACAAACAGACAAAAACCAATGCCTGATTTAAGCAAAGAATCCTAAATAGTCATAGCAACAAGAGCAAATAGCAACACACACCCAAGCTCAACAAAATGTGCAAACCCATGTTCGAGCTCCTCAAAAACTCAAACCAACAACACAATGCTCAGATTCAAGAGAACAATAATGAAATCATGATGAATGAAGTGAAAACAAGAAAGCCTATACCTTTTTCTTGATGTTTGATGAAGACATGATGCAAAATTTGAGAGATTTTTTGAAGAAACTCGGAGTGTTGAGAAAGAGATTTTGAGAAGAAGATGAACAGACACTAAACTTCGAGGGAAAAACTGAAAAGCAGTTTTAAAAATAGTCTTTAAAACGCAAAACACGCGTTTTTCGCGACTGGATCAAGTCGCTAGGTTAAGCCGCAAAACACTGTGAAAGAAGTAACTTGAGAAATTTCTCTAAATGTTTTTCACGACTGGAAGGTCTAACCGCGAGATAGTCGTGATATGAGCCGCGAAGATCCCTAAGTACCCCTCGCGACTGGACCTTCCACCCACGAACAAGTCGCCACACTGAGCCGCGAAAATCAAGAAACTCAAAATTTTGGAAAAATTTCTAAGTCTTTTTCGCGACTGGGATGCTGACCCGCCAGTGACCCGAAAAATCTTTGAGAGAGGTTCGCGACTGGAGCATGCAATTGGACTTACCCGCGCCTTAGTCGCCAGAACAGGGCAACACTGTTTTTGAAATTTTTGACATTTTTGCAAAAACAAAGCACTTTCCAAAAACAAACTAAAACACTCAAAAATCTTTTTGTGCTTGATCAACAAAGATTGAGCATGTGAAAACACATTTAATCAAGTACAATCACACAAATGAATATGACATTCATTGAACATAGACTTGTGTGTTGTGTGTGGATATCAAAAATGAGATAGTCCTTAGTCCAATGTGAAGCTTCAATGATCAATTCAATCAAGGCATACACAACTAGCACTAGATTATGTGACCTATCTCNGGTTAAGGGGATTTTTTGACCCAACCCACCATGGTGGGTCAAAAAAATTCAACCAAACCCAACCCATCATATAAGTCCAACCCAACCCACTTAGGTCAGGTTGGGTCAGGTTGGACCCAGGGATTGGATAAATTTTTAATTATTATTATTAAATTGAGTAGAAAAAAATATAAATATAAATAAAAAATATTAAAAAAACCTAAAGATTAGTATCAATGTGACTCCTTAAAGGCAAACAACACTAATGACTAAACAACAATAGTAATTTACTAGGGTTTGTGTGAACTAATTGGCTTTTATATAGGATAGGAAGAGCTAGTTATTTTTAAAAATTTATTAATTATATAATATATATTAAATATATGGGTGGGTCGGGTTGGGTTTGGCGGGTTTGAAATTTTATGACCCAAATCCAACCTGACTCGCTATCAAAAAAAAATTTGTAACCCAACCTAACCCACCAAGCCTAAAAAATCGACCCAACCGGCGGGTTGGGTTGGGTCAGGTCAATTTTGGTGGGTTGGTTGCACACCCATAACACCAGGTTACTTTTGATCATTTATCATGGCACTCACAACATGCTTGTTAGTTGTATTGGGAGAATGAGAGATAAAGATATTTCTATTATTTACCAAGAATATAGCCTTTTTTTTTGTGGTTAGATGAATAAGTATATTACTTTAAAAATTCAATACAAAATTTGGGAGAGGGACCTCAACATCTCCCCTATAGACAAAATCACCAATGAGGGAAAGGAGGGAGGAGATTTTCATAGGCTTCCTCTCATTGCAAAGTTTGTCCCAAAAGGAAAGGTAACATGCAAGGGAGTTAGAATCCCTCAAGATATAACAAAAAATACAAAAACAAAAAAAATGAGAATACAAAACAAATAATAATAAAGATGACGCAGCAGACACATAGGCTCTTATTTCCAAAGTTACTCAATAGGAAAGCATGGTTATTTACCACCTCAATCAATAGGAGAGCATCACCTTCAAAGATTACAAACTAAGGTTTTAAGGTAGCACATGAATTGATCACAAAGAGGGCAGCATTTGCTTTTGCAAAATTGGGGAACCAAGTAATAGCTTGTTTGTTCATAGGAAATTTTCCCCTCATAATTTCAATCTACAAGCAATTACGCTAATCTTTGAGAGCCCGTTTGATAGAAGGTGTTGGACTTCCTTCTATAAAAAAATTCTCATTTCTACACCCCCAAACATGTTCACACAAGATTGAAGTGAAAAAGAACTTTTGTTCTTCCCCATATTGAATACCTGGTTTACTTGACACATCAAAATCCACTTTCTTAGGTCTTTTGGTTGGTAAATTCAATGATTTTTAATATGGATTGAGTTTGTATTGAGTCAACATTAATTCAAGATCAATTGTCCAAGAAGTAGCTCAAAATAAAGAATAATTTGTTATTTTGACCACCCTTCGATTGAGGTAATGATAAGGTCAGAGATGAAGCTATAGTAATGCCCCCCCTCCCCCCCCCCCAAATTTTAAAAAATGCTTTTATATTATATGTATGTCAGAGACGAAGCTATAGTAATTGCCCCCCCCCCCCCACCCCAAATTTTAAAAAATGCTTTTATATTATGTGTATGTACTAAAAACTTTAAATATTTAGCTACAAGAATAGAATTTGCCCCCACCCCCCCACCCCCAAAAATGTTTGAGTTAGTCCAATGATGCTCATAAAAACTAATAGAATTTGTTAATCGATCTAGTAATTATAGAAACAAGGTAGTTTTTGTTTTCACAAATTCATTTTTTTACATTTTTAATATCAAACTAGACGGCTTTTATATTCTTATTAGAGCTTAAAAGATGATAAGTTCCCTTAAAAATTATCTTGCAAAGATACATATGCGAAAGTTGTTAATTTTATATACACAATATATGATAGGCCAATAATACCCTTGTCCACAAAAAGAGAGATTGGACGAGGGTAACGCCAATCTCTGTCATCTTAGTGCCCAGCCAGACAGAGATAAGATCATCCTCTCACAATTAGTAGAGAAGCGTTACGTGGCAATTATGAGTCTTTGTACATTTGGAGAAAAGAATCTTGTTATTAACACCTCATAAGGGCGTTACAGATGCCCCTTTGAAACCACCATTAAAAACGCCTCCAACGGCTAGAAGTAAGACGCAATCATATATATACCAGCATCCCAAAACCCTTGAAAGGTACACACAAACTCTAGCCAATAATCTCTCATACTACTAAATCTTTCTCTCTTATAGTCGTTCTAACTTTACCATCGGAGGTTCTATGGCCAGCACCACATCAGTGACCTACATTCCTTCCATTCCTCAATTACTATTGCAGGGTCTTGTTGGCTGAGGACGGCTTTCCACTTGGACGATTATTTTGACTGAAAATTTCAACCTCATCAATTTGGCGTTGTCTGTGGGGAGGATTTTCTACGTACCTAGGTTCGAAAGCATAGTTCCATTCAAATCATAGGTCCAGATAGAATACAACGCTAACCAAGATCCTGCAGCATTAGCTCTACAAATTCAGTCGCTCACAGCTACTGTGGAGGAACTTACTAGGTAGAACCAAGAGATGAGGCAGCGACTGCAACAAGAAGACAATCACTTGGAGACCAACCGAGACGATGATGGAGACAGCTGTAGAAAACGACCAGGCACTCCAAAAGGAGCAAACTCAGATCTTCTTAGGGAAATGAGGAGAGAGATGGACGAGCTAAGAAACGCAATAAAAGAAAAAATAGACCGAAGTCTGGACAGAATGATCAAGAAGACAGACTCACCTTCACCCTAGCGGTCCTGGAATGCCTAGTACCCTCAAAGTTTCGTCTACCCCAGCTCAAGCCATTTGATGGATTGAAGGATCCTTTGGATCACCTTAACACTTTCAAGACGACTTTGGGTCTTAAGCAACCCCCTGACAAGATACTATGTCGCTCTTTCCCCACTACCCTCAAAGGGGCAGCCAGGGAGTGGTTCACTAAACTACCTACATCGTCCATTGATAACTTCGAGCAGCTAGGTAGTTCCTTCCTTCATTACTTCATCGGCGGGCAGCATCCAAAAAGGCTAACTGACCATTTGTTTACCATCAGGCAGAGAGAGAAGGAAACCTTGAGATCATATGTAACACGTTTCACCCGAGGAACTTTGGAGGTAAACGAGGCAGATGATAAAGTATAACTAACAGCCTTTAAGGCTGGATTGAAGTCCAGAGAATTTGTGGTCTCCCTGGTGAAGAATCCCCTAAGACGATGGCAGAAATGCTCTTGAAGGTGTAGAAGTACATGAATGCTGAGGATGCCTTGGCAGTAATAGAAGGGGTAGAGAAACCCAAGGAGAAGAAAAAAGAAAAAGAAGACGACTGAAGAGGGCAAAAAAGGGATCGAGCAGATCGACAGAGTGTGGAAGGGGGCAGACGAAGAGATGACAAAAACCCTCATGCAATGAAGTTCATACCTTTGGTGATGCCTGTTGACCATATTTTGGCGCAAATCAAAGACGAACATTATCTTAAATGGCCTAGGCCATTGCATTTGTCACCCAATGTGCACGACAAGAAGAAATATTGTAGTTTTCACAAAGATCACAAGCATTATACAGAGGACTATAGAGACTTGAAGGAGTAGATAAAATAGCTTATACAAAAAGGGAAGCTACAAAAGTTTGTGAAGAAGGGAGATTCCAACAGATTCAGGGATGGTAACAAAGGTCAACATGAAGGCTCTCAGAGGGACGAGGACCACATGCCTTTTCATCCACAAAGTGCTATAGGGGAAATAAAGACCATCACAGGAGGTTCGTCTACAAGAGGGTCATTCAAGTCCCTTAGGAAGTCATACCAGAGGCAAGTGAACAGTGTTCATAGCATTCCTCCTCTAAAGCAAAGACAAATAGACCAAGATATGTCATTCTCAAAAGAAGATGCCAGAGGGGTGAAATAGCCTCATGATGACCCGTTGGTCATAATTCTCATGATTGAAGGATTCAATACCAGAAGGGTTTTGGTAGACAATGGGAGCTCGGTAGATATCATTTACCTGTCTGCCTTCTAGCAGTTAAAAGTGGACTCGAAGAGATTTTGTTCATTTGAATCCCCCTTGTCAGTTTCAGTGGAGACAAGGTGTACTCCCGGGGAGTAGTAACGTTGACGATCACGGTTGGCTCGTACCCCCTCCAAGTAACCAATAAACATAACTTTTTGGTAGTAGACTCACTTTCGTCCTACAATGTAATTATGGGAAGGCCTGCTTTTAATCGTTAGAAAGCAGCCACTTCCACGTATTGCCTGAAGGTGAAGTTTCCAATAGAACAGGGAATTGGTGAAATAAAAGGAGATCATGTGCTGGCGCGAGAATGTTATTAGGCCATCCTAGCATCAAAAGAGAACCACACATGAATAATTGAAGAAAAAACACTAGAGATTGGCGAAAAACTAGAGACCATAGAGTTAGTCGAGGGAAATCCAACAAAAACAATCTAAGTAGGGATGAGATTAAGCCCCCAGACGAAGAAAGAGATCATTCAGCATCGCCTGAACAAAGATCTTAAGAAGAAACCCGTCCAGCAGAGAAGGAGAGTTTTCGCTCCAGAACGGAACAAAGCAATCATGGACGAGGTAAATAAACTACTCGCCGCTAACTTTATCAAAGAAGTATACTATCCCGAGTGGTTGGCCAACATTGTCATGGTAAAAAAAGCAAACAGAAAATGGAGAACGTGCATTGACTTCACGGATTTGAATAGCGCCTGCCCAAAGGACAGCTTCTTTTACCCATAATTGACCAGCTTGTGGATTCAACAACCAAGCACAAGCTTCTGACCTTTATGGATGCTTTCTCCAAATACAACCAAATACAGATGGCAAAGGAGGTTAAGAGAAGACCGCATTTATCACTAGTCAGAGACTCTATTGTTATAGGGTTATGAATTTCAGTCCGAAGAACGCAGGGGCCATGTACTAGAGATTGGTAAACTAGATGTTCAGCAAACAAATTGGGAGGAACAAAACCAGAGAAGAGGAAAATCATCTAGACGGTCTTCAAGAGACGTTTAACACACTCAGACAATACAGTATGAAGCTAAACCCGTCCAAATGTGCCTTTGGAGTCTCCTTTGGAAAATCCTCGACTTCATGGTGTCACAAAAGGAATAGAAGCAAATCCAAAAAGGTGAAAGCCATCCTCGAGATGTCCCCCCAAAGACAGTCAAAGAAATGCAATCCCTAACAGGAAGGGTGGCAGCCCTCAACAGGTTCGTCTCAAAAGCGACGGAGAAATGCATCCTTTCTTCAAGACCTTGAAGCAGGCTTTCGTCTGGACGGACAAATGCGAAGCAACATTCCAAGAGTTGAAGCGCTACTTGAGCAACCCCCTACTCTTAAGTTCGTCCAGGAAGGAGAAGAACTGTTCCTGTACTTAGTCGTGTCCACAACTGCGGTGAGTGCAACCTTGATCAGGGAAGAAAATAAGATACAGCGTCCAGTGTATTACATTAGCCAAGCCTTCCAAGGAGCTGAAGCTCGATACTGCGGATTGAGAAGATTACCTTTGCCCTAATAGTGGCCTCTAGAAAGCTTCGTCCATACTTTCAGGCTAAACCGATCGTAGTAATGACAGATTAACCAATTAAGAAAACAATGAATAAACTTGAGGCTATTGGACGAATCATACAATGGGCCATCGAGCTTAGTCAATTCGATATAGAATATCGACCCCGAACAGCCATAACAGCCCAGGTGCTTACGGATTTCATAGTAGAATTCACCTCCCCTAAACATGAAGACAACTAGGAAGAACTTTGGATGATCCATACGGACAGATCATCCACACAGAAGAGAGGCGGAGCAGGTGTCGTCATCGTTTCCCCTAAGGGGGATATTTTAAGTATGGAGTCCAACTCAAATTCCCCATAACCAACAACGAAGTAGAGTACAAGGCTATACTGACAGGGTTGAGGATAGCTCAGGCACTTGGAGCTAAAAACGTTCGCTAAGGAGTGATTCACAGCTCGTCGTAAGGCAAGTCAAGGGAGATTTCAAAGCAAAGGAGACAAGAATGCAAAAATATCTCAAGTTGACGAACCAATTGGTAAGCAACTTTAATTGTGTAGAGTTTGTTCAGGTCCCATAAGATCAAAATGCAGAAGCTGGACGAAGTGGCCCGAAGCGCATCAATAAAATTTCAAACCCGCCAAACCCAACCTGACCCACCCATATATTTAATATATATTATATAATTAATAAATTTTTAAAAATAACTAGCTCTTCCTATCCTATATAAAAGCCAATTAGTTCACACAAACCCTAGTAAATTACTATTGTTGTTTAGTCATTAGTGTTGTTTGCCTTTAAGGAGTCACATTGATACTAATCTTTAGGTTTTTTTAATATTTTTTATTTATATTTATATTTTTTTCTACTCAATTTAATAATAATAATTAAAAATTTGTCCAATCCCTGGGTCCAACCTGACCCAACCTGACCTAAGTGGGTTGGGTTGGACTTATATGATGGGTTGGGTTTGGTTGAATTTTTTTGACCCACCATGGTGGGTTGGGTCAAAAAATCCCCTTAACCCGACCCAACCCGAGCCATGCACACCCTTACTTGGTGTAGGCCCATCCTATACATGGATCTAGGAGTACGCCACTAGCTAAGTTGGTCTGGCCATAAAATTGAGAGTTGTCACTTGGTTTAGCTATGAGAACAAATTTGGTCCTTTGGAGTTTGGACCCCCTATTTAGAGGTCTAAAAAACCATACTATGAGTTCAGAGTTAGTGAATGAACTAAGGAAGAAGTTAGGCACCAAAGCCTGCCCAATTGAGCTGCTTGGCCTCCATTAATTTTGTTAGACCATTTTTAAGAGCAATGATACAGAAAAATTATTTTATAAAATTTTTTACGAAAAACTGATGCGGTAAATGGTTATTGGTAAGTAAAAAAGTGATATTAGTGGTGAGCCTAATTGAGAATTAGCAAAAAATTTCCGCATCAACATTTTGTAAAAATATTGTAAAAATAATTTATACATGTAGTATTACTCCATTTTTAAATAAGAAAATTATTAAGGGACTCCTATCTTAATCTTGCATTTGTTTGCATTAAATAAAATACACACAACAACATATTGGCAAAGCACAAAGAAAACACAATTAAATTCAAATTAACTTAGCTTCTATTAAATAGGAAAATTAACAATCAAATTAAATCAAATCAGGCATTGAATGTCATAGTCAACCAGATAACTTTTAAAAAGTAATCTACTATTACAAATTACCTAACCTTAGAGATTCGTATTCAAATAAAAAAGCACCACACGTCTTGATGAATATCATGCAGCACATGTGGTTCCCACGGAGCCAGCTCAGAAGGTTGAAGGCAAATGGTCACCTCCTTTCAATAAAATTAGAATAAAGTTTAGCTACAATTTTTTAATTTAATTTAATTTATTTATTTATATATTTTGAGAATCAATACCAAAAGCTTTATTAACTATGGTTGTGAAAATTAACCTGAAGTACATCTGCAATCTTTGGTGGTACATCTTCCATTTAGACTTGTAAATAAGAAATTTAACTACAAAATTAGTTGTAGCTTAATATTTTTTTATTGAATGTGAATTTTTTATGTTTGTATCACATAATTTACCATCTAGAGTCAAATCTTCACTCCTTGTGATTGATTAAATCTTGATACCACTGTTAATAGAAGCAAAGTTAGGAGGTATAGAATATGTATTACATGATTTTGAAAGGGTACAAGAATCCTAACCTTAACATTAGGTTTTTAGTGCAAGACATTTTTATCTTCATAGCTTGAATACTTCCTAATTAGATCTAGCAGGGACATGGAGAGACAATTTTACAACATTCGTGGTTGCCTATCTTTCTATTCACACTAACAACTAGATATTATATACTCATTAAAGTTTGGTGTAACACCTATTAGGATAATTAACAATGTGGGAGTGTTTAATTAATGATGGTTATATAAAGAAAAAAAAAACATTTTTGAACTAAAACATTGACCTTTGACACTAATACACTATTAACATTCATACTTGTAAAGTTAGTGAGAAAAATGACAAATAAGGAAGAAAATTATAAATCAAATATATAAAACATAAATAAAACTATACTTTAGAAATACTTTTCAAATACATAATTGGACATGTACTCTCTAATCCTACTAGGACAGTATCTATTGTAAGCAAATAATATATATATATATATATATATACACACACAAGTTTTTGGAGAGCAAGTACTAATGAAAATGTCAACGATATTAATAAAAACATGTCACTCCTAGGAATAACCAACTTTTGAAATTTTCATGCATTGGTCCCAATGTAGTGGTCCCAATGTAGTGAAACATTTTGCACAAAATCATTTTGACTCACTTGGTTTGTTGATCTTGGATTTTGTTTTTTCGAATAACAAATAATACTTTTGGAGGTGTTATATGGAAAATTATTCAAAACAATATCATAAATGTTTGTTGCAATCCCTATTTGAGGAAGTAATAATGTGAAAATTATAAATGCTAGTATTATGTAAAGAAAGTCCAAAGTTTATTGGCAAAAATATTGACCTTTTACACTGATTCACCATTAAACCTTTATAGTATTAAAGTTAGAGGGGAAAATGATAGTAAAGTTAGTGGAAAAATAGGGTAAATATGAAGCTTTGTTTCAAATTAATGATTAAAAAAAAAAAATCCAATTACCACTTTTTTTTTCCCCCCGAAACACACACACAACAAGGGAGAGAAAATGGAGTTATAATACAAAAGCACACCATAAACTCCACTAAAAAGTCAAGATAACTTTTCAAATGTATTAATTTTATTTATTTTTTTAAAATTTTTTACACAATCAATTAACTTATTAATTTATTTTTTTTGAAGTTTAATAAATTATTAGTCGTTGAATTTAGCTTTTTACTCTGTGCATTTATATATGCATATGCATTGTATATATTTATATTTATGTTTATGTTTGAACGTGTTGATATACATAAACACACGTGTGTTTACATTGTTGGTTATGTTTGTGTCACATAATTAACCATCTAATATAATCCTTACTTCATTGCTATTACTAATTTGAAATTGATACTATTGTTAATAGAAGCAACAAAGCGCAAAATGTTGATTTCCTTCCAAAGCATTTGGGGAAAAAATCCACTTCCATATTAATTTGGATCCATTTAAAATGCGTAAATGCACTTTTGATCTCTACATTTTGGCCCCATTTCTATTTTGGTCCATACTTTTCTATTTTACTACTTTTAGTCCTCAAAATGAAAAACGTGGATTATTTTGGTCCTAATCATTAGCCCACTAATGGAAATTGTTTATGTGGCAAACTGAATGCACCGCTGGTACATTAAACGCTGATGTGACCATTAAAAAAATATGTATATAGAAGCAACAAAGCGCAAAATGTTGATTTCCTTCCAAAGCATTTGGGGAAAAAAATCCACTTCCATATTATTTTGGTCCATATAAAAGAGGTGTAAATGCACTTTTTGTCTCTACATTTTGGCCCATTTCTATTTTAGTCCCTACTTTTCTATTTTACTGCTTTTAGTCCTCAAAATGAAAAACATGGATTATTTTGGTCCTAATCATTAGCCCACTAACGAAAATTGCTTATGTGACAAATTGAATGCACCGCTGGTACATTAAACGCTGACTTGACCTTTAAAAAAAATAATTTTACATTTTTTAAATACCTTGTCAGCATTTTAATATATATTTTTTTTTTGAAACTAGCATTTTAATTTTTTTTTAAAAAATTTTGAAAAAAAATTAATTAAAAACAAACATTAAAATCTAATTAAATTAAAAAAAAAATCATTAGTTTGGTTGGGGGTGGGGGGAGAATATAAGAACCCAAATCCTGAACATCAACAATGTACCTCTCTCTCTCATGTTCAAACACATCAAAACTCATATGAACAGATAACATTTTACTAAACATTTTCTAGGCAACCAAACACAACCCCACCACTTGTGAACCCAAAAAACCCAACCACCTGCAAACCCAGAAAACCCAACCAACACCACCGATTTGACCCAGCCACCATGATCTCCACCTCCATTGATCTGGCCCAGCCATCGAACCCAACCAATTCAACTCTTTCTCTCCACCTTCACAGTTGATCTCCACTGATATGAGCCCTTCTCTCCACTTCCATCGCCACCTCCACACCAATCTGAGCCCTTTCATCTAACTTCACCACCAAAAACACCAAAACCCAAAGTCGATTCTCATCAATAAAATATACCAAAACACAACTCAATCCTCATCAATTTCAGATCTAGTCGGATTAAATCACAATGACCCACCCAGCCACTACCGATCTTGGTTTAGAGAGAGAGAGAGAGAGAGAGAGAGAGAGCATAAGATCAATTAGCCATGGGTTTTGACCATGGGTCTTGGGTCTTCAGCTATGGAAACACAAAATCAAATTTGTCACAAACCCACAAACCTAGATCAACAAAAATCACAACCCACCATCAGAATCTTCCACCAGAGATCTCCATTGATCTAAGAGAGAGACACTGATATGAGAGAGAAAAAGAAAAGGAAACAAAGATAGAGACTTGTATTTGAAAAAGAGCCAACGATGATTTGGGTTTTGTGTTTTGTGCGTTGGAGGGATTTGAAAAAGAAAAAATTGAGAGGTTTGATAGGTTATGGGTTTCAAAACTAAAAAAGAAAAAAGAAACAAAGAAAAAAGAAACACGAAAATGTGTTTCTTTTTTCTTTGTTTCTTTTCTTTTTTCTTTTTGAAACCCATAACCTATCAAACCCCTCAATTTTTTCTTTTTCAAATCCCTCCAACGCACAAAACACAAAACCCAAATCATCATTGACTCATCTTCAAGTACAAGTCTCTATCTTTGTTTCTTTTTCTTTTTCTCTCTCATATTGATGTTTCTCTCTTAGATTAGTGGCAATCTCTAGTGGAAGGAAATTGATGATTTGGGTTGGCTCTGTTGAAAGGACTTTTTTCATCTTTTATTGTTGAAGAACTCTGATGAAGAACATGATCAAAAACATAATGCAAAGAAAAGAATATTTGATTTAATTATTTTATTTTTTAAAATCATAAGTTTAGAAATTTGTTTTAATTGTTTTTTTGATGTGGCTTTTTTTAATATTTAAAATGCTGATGTTGCATTATTTTAAATACTAAATAATTTTTTTAATATTATTTTAATGGCCATATCAACATTTACTGTGCCAACAGTGCACTCCGTTTGCCACATCAACAATTTCCGTTAGTAAGATGACAGTAAAGACCAAAATGGAATGCGTTTTTCATTTTAGAGACTAAAAACGGTAAAATAAAAAAGTAGGGACCAAAATATAAATTGACGCAAAATGTAAAGACAAAAGTGCGTTTACGCCTATAAAAGATCAAATGAATTTATAAATGTGACTCCTTGTTGATTGGATGTACAAACAAAATTAATAGTTATTAAACTTGTATCACTTGATCTTTGGAAGGGTACAAGAATCCCTTCACAACTATAAATCACTAATATTTATCTCATAATTTACCATCGTTAATAGAAGCAACCATACATGTTTGTATCACATACAACATTACTATAAAAAAAGGCCAAGGTGTATTAGTATTTGTCTAGTTTCGATTATATGGACGAAGGAAATACAAGAAATCTAGCGGTTTGTGCTGAAATGCTATGGTTTTCCTAAGATAATGGAAGAAATGGGAAAAGAAAAAGAAAAAGTATTTTGATTTAAATATTAAAAACTAAGAGAGAGGAAATATACTATACATAGTGGACCTCACAAAAACTTTTTCCCTCCTTCGGAGGGATGGCAAATTACCATTTTAGCCTCCCAAAACCAAAACCAAAAACCGCAAAAACCCTCATTTCTATTTTTTCAAAACCCCAAAATCAAAATCACTCGCCCAAACCCAGAGCAAGGGAGAGAGAGCGAGCTAGTGAGGGAGTAACCATGTCGGGTTTCGCATTCGGATCCTCCGTTTCCACCACCACCACCACCTCCTCACAATCCACACCTTCACCCTTCTCCTTCTCAAACCTACCCAGCACCACCCCCACCACTGCCACCGCCTCCGCCTTCTCATTCGGAACCTCCGCCTCCCCATTCGGATCCTCCACCTCACCCTTCTCCTTCGCCTCCTCCTCCTCCACCACCACAACCACCGCCGCAAACCCTATCTCCTCCGCACCACCCGCCTCTCTCGGATTCGGATCCTCCACCCCTTCTTTCTCTTTCCCCTTCAATTCCGCCTCCACTCCCCCCGCCGCGTCCACCACCTCATCATCCCCATTCCTAACCGCCTCAACTGCCACAACCACCACTTCACCTCTCTTCGGAACGACGCCGTCCGCAACCACAACTCCTTCCGCCGCTTCACCTCTCTTCGGATCTTCAACAGCCGGCGTCACCACCACTTCCCCCCTGTTTGGATCAACTCCATCTCTATCCCCGTTCGCCACATCGCTATCCACAACGAGTTCAACCTCATCCCCATTCCTCTCCGCCTCTTCAAATCTCTTCGGCGGTCCATCTTCTTCTTCTTCTTCAGTTTCAACAACCGCTCCTTCGTTCTCGTTCGCTCCAAACTCAACCGCATCTTCCTCCGGACTCTCATTCTCAACCGCTTCAGCTTTTTCAAAACCAACTCCATCTCCATCAACAGCAACAACAACGCCTTTCTCATTCCTAACACCTTCCTCCGCCGCCTCGGTTTCGACCACATCCGCAGCAAAGCCTAGCTCCGCGGCAGCGCCATTGTTTTCGACGATCACGACCACGACCGCTTCAACTCCGGCTGCTTCTACTGCTACTACAACTACAACATCACAGCCTTCGTTTTCTGTGCCTTCGTTTGGTTTTACTCCATCTTCGGCTTCAACAGCTCCTTCAATATCTGTACCGGCCAGCTCTGCAGCTGCTTCTTCTTCGAGCTCTACTACGAGTTCTTTTACAGGTTTTGGTGTTACCAGTGCCGCGAGCACGACTCCTTCGTTGGGGACTACTGGTTTTAACTTCAGCAAGCTGTCGACGCCTGCATCGTCCTCGCAAGCTCAATCCACCACTACTGCACCTGTTTTCAGTGAGTTTGCTGAATTTTGCTTATTGCGTTTGAGATTTTTGGTTATAGTGTTTATGTCAATGGCTGTGTGTTTGTTTATGCTTGATTATGTTTTAGCGAATTTGGAAATAGATTACGTTTAGGGATTTCAACTTTGAAGTTCACATGGTACATTTAGAGTTACTGGTATTTGGTGCTTGAATCGGTATTCGTTGTGATGAATGAGTGTTGATAAAAGCTTCAAGCGTATTTAAGCACACATGCCTAAGAACTAAAATAATAATTTTTTTTTTTTAAAGTAAAAAACCAAGATAATAATATATATGGTGCCTGTGAACTAAAATAAATAGTGCAATTGCACTAAATTTCTTTAAAATTTTGTTTAGTAAATTTGAAAACAATTATCAATGAAAAATATGATAATATTCTAGTCATAGAAAGTTTAAACAAAACTTTTGATATGATCTTTGAGTGCTTATAAAAATACATGACTGTGATAGCTATAATAAAATAAAATGGATGGTTCAAAAGAAGCTAAAAAGGCACAAGAATAGTAAATTTTACTTGTTTGTTGACATGTAGATTTGTGTAATACAACACCTTAAGAATAGTGCTTTTATAATAAATCACTGTTCCTTGTTATTTTCTTCAAGATCGAGCAATTAATTTTAATGATTCATGTATTGTTTAGGAAAAAAAAAAAAGGCATGCCTGGATGGACTTTGTGCTTCTTAATAAAGCACCGAAAAAGCATGCCTTAGTTGCACTTCATTAAATGAGCTTTGCTTTGACCAAGTGAAGCACTTAGACCTTGAGGCTTTGCGCTTGCACCCCTAAGCTCGCTTTTAACAACATTTATGGGAGCTACTTTGTTTGTTGCTATTGGATTAGATTCTAGAGTATAGAACCTCCTCAATTTGTTGGTCAAATTGAGATAAAGGTTACTCTTTGATGCATTTCAGGATGCCCTTTTTTTTCGGGTGAAAGTTGTGTTGCATGTTCTGCTAAGCTATTCAAGAATTGTGTGGGTGATAGAGGGGATGGGGTTGAGGGTGAGCAGCTGGAAGATGGGATGGTGAGGAAGCCAATGCTTCCAAATGCTGTTACTGTAGAGGAAGCCAAGCAAGAGGTGGTCTCAAGAGTGGAGACGGATCATGATGAGATAATGGAGGTTGTGGAGATGAAAGTGGCAGGTTTTCAAGAGGGCTTAGAGTCTTTGGAAGCATTAGCTATGGATTCTGTTGCAGGCAATGTGGTTTCCTTTCCAACAATTGCATCTTCTGCTATTTCATCAATGTCACAGATTGCAAAGGCTACTGTGGTCACCCCAGTAATTTTAAAAGCAGAATTGTCTGTTATAGGCAATGAAAGCGTGATGTTGCTGGGTAAGGAGGTTAAAGGAGTCTATAAGGAGGTACTCAGTCCTGTGGAGATGGAGGCTAAGAATGATTTGGATACTTCAGCTTCTAAGGCTTTCAAGGTAGATGAAGCAAGTGATAGTGGACTTGGGATGCAGACTTCTCTATGTGTAGAAATGGATAGCCATGTCTGCTCTCCTCATAAAGGCCCAATCATCAAAAGTATTTTGTACAAATATGGTGACAAACCTTCCCCTTTATCATCTCTATGTGTAGAAGTGGATAAGCATGTCCTCTCTCCTCATAACGGCCCAATTATCAAAAGTATTTTGTACAAATATGGTGACATAACCATGGGGAGCTCGTTCAGGAGTATGGATGCCAAGTTGGCTTTTCTTGAATTGATGGCTGATGCTGTGTATCGACTTTCCAACCTTACCTTGGACACAGTTAGTTCACATGAAATTGAACTCATAGAGGCAAAGGTAGCTGATGTGCTTGCTGCTGGGTTCAACGTGAAATGGTTAAAGCAAAGGGTGGATGAAGTTATTGCCTCTATTAAATGCCAGGAATATTGTATGGAGTTGGAGGAGTTGGACAAACGAATAGAGGCTACAAAGAAATCTTTGGTGGATATGGAGCAGCAACGTGTGGTTTTGGCAAGGGAGGTTATTGCCATCAAAGCTCAAAATGAACGAAATGGCATTTTGGGGCGTACCCTTGCTGAAGGGCTACTGTGATTTTTATATGGATAATAGAATTGTAAATTGTACTTAGTTTCTTCTAGTCAGGGGGGAGTGATGGTTTTGTGGAATATAAAAATGGATATTCTACACAGTTTCCTCTTGGTCTCTATTATTTTTCTTCTTTATTTTCATTGTGGTGTTTATTTGCTAATATTATAATGAATAGTTTACATAAAAAATGCCAATGAGCTCTCACTCAAGTCTGTGGCACCTCCTCCCTTATAAGTACTAGGTAGAGGGTGAGGTAGTGGGTTCAAGACCCATTGGGTGCATTTGCAACTTCCTAATTAAAAAAAAAGTTCCTGTAAGGAATTGAGGGAGAAGGTAATTCATTATAGAGAGTAGAAGTCTTTAATAAAATTATGAGATTTAAGTTCCTGACAATGAAAAGAGGCATGTCATGAATTACTTTAGTTAACCTTCAATTCTGTGTGATATGCACAATCTAATTTGGATATGGTCACTGCCAAAGAGCTTGCCCCATGGTTGAAGATCCTTCCACTTGGGTGCAGACATGGGGTGAACATTAAAATCTGATGTGAAGGTTTGCTTTGAGCACCTATTCTTTTGGTTTGATGACCCTTTTTGTTGCATCCTCATTGGATGATCTGTAAACCAGTATGATGTTGGGGTTGACATTTCCAGCTTATTTAGTCCTAGAGCCAGCTGCTTTGACCTTGGGAAACCCTTAGGGCTCTGATTGAATTCACTGCCCTGGCAATTAGAGGTGAGGGACCTGAACTTTTATCTCCAAAAGGACCAAAACTTCCTTTGTGGATTTCATTTTTGAGGTTTTTTTAAGCCAAGGGGAAAAGGGATATGAGTAAGTGATGCCATACACCCGTGCCCATGGTAATCTTATAAATTCTGTTGTCATTTTATCCCCATGTATCTGATATCATTGTTTCCTGCACCCTAGGCCTTGCCTTAGGCAGTAAAGGGGTAGATGGAGTTGGGTTAGGTCTTAGGCTTTATCTTGCCTAGCAAAGCATAAATGGTGTCTCCTCCATGATGATTGTTCTTCACTTCATCAGTGATGGTCTTACCAAAACTTCTGTATGGTTTGTCACCTTTCTATGCATCTGCGTGTTCCTTTATCTGTGTTCTAGGTTCTTAAGGTACTAGTGATGTTCTCTTTCAGTAATCACTTATTTTGATGTGTAAATGCTGAGGTGCCTTGATCAAATTGCAGTTACTTGTGTCTGATGTTTCCATATCATTTGATTGAGCAAATTGATTCTGCAGGTGTCCCTTCAACTTCTGCAGTTGCAACAACTTCCAGTTCCAGTACTACTGCAACTCAGCCATCATCATCTCTTATTGTGGCTTCCAGTAGTGGGTCTGTATGCTTAATCTTGGTAGCTAACATTGTGTGTTCACTCTTTTGCTAGTATCCAAGTTTACCAGTTTGTATTTTAGTTAGGTTCAATTTATTGAGAAGAAAAAGGAAAGGAAAGGAAGATAAAACAATTTCCTTTACTTTCTGTGCATTTGGTTGTCAGGAAAATGTGTTGGTTACACCACTAGCTACTTTCCTATAGGAAATAATTTCGCTCAAGTCTCATATGGCTTTTTAAACATGATTATGCATCATGGGAAAATTTAAACTATTTTCCTACAAATCTTGCAAACTAAACAATTAATTAAGGGAAAACTTGTAAAATCAAATTTTCTAAATTTACAGTTTACTTGTCTTTTCTTGTGAAATGTTTTGTAGCAGAACTTTCTCAGTATATGTCATTTTGAAAACTTTTGGTAGATTACCTTCTTAATTTTTAGATCAGGTATATATAATCAGTGGCTAAACTGCTAAGATTTACCGTTCATGTCATTTCACATCATGCTCTTTTAGTAGTTTATTTGCTCTCTACGTTCCATATAATGTTACTTTTAAAGGAGTGAAGACAAATAAAGCTAGAAAATCATAATGCTTTACCATTCTATATTTTTTGTAGGTTCTTGAACTCTGTACTATTGAGAACATAGATGGCAGTATTTGAATGTGTATTAAGGTTTTCAACATTAGATATATGATTTGCTGACTTATCCTCTTCTCTTGTTCCGTAGTACAACTTCGAGCGTCAGCACTGCAGTAGTGACTGCACCAAAATTACCGTCTGAGATCACAGGGAAGACTGTTGAAGAGGTATATCAATTCACAAAGTTGTTTTCAAATCTTTTCTTTTATGCAATACAGTTTTACGAGTGCATGATGCAGCCAAGGGAAAAAGAGATTAGTCACTTTTTGCAACTATATCTCAATATTGGTAATATATAGTATTTGTTGTGTGGGACCCTTGTGTGATAACCAATTTATGTGAGACTTTTGTGGTTTAATGGGTTGAGTCATAAGTGCTTTAGGATGGGAATGATTTTTAATTTTTATTTTTATTTTATGTGTTTGGCAAAAATTATTTTGCCAAATTATTTTATTATTCAGCTTATTTTTGTTACTATTCATGAGTCTTACTGCACTTTTTAATACTATTCATGGGTCCTATTGTATTATTTTAGCTAACTTTTACTTTTATCTACAGTACTTTTAGCAAAAAGTTGTCAGTTTTAGCAAAATAAGCGGGTCTCAAACAAACCCTATAAGTGATATTTATTTTTTAACGAGGGCAAGTGTCTAGGTTTTTCCAACACTTGTGAATTAAGGGTAGTTTGATTATTGTGTTGAGTATATAATTCCACTAGAGTTTCTAAGTGTATTGGGCTTATTTTCTGTGAGTTTAAGTTTGCCATTTTCAGTCAAAGTAGGAGTCTTAGTTTTAGTATATTAAGGAAGAGTATGAGAGTCTATGTGTGAATACAAAAATAACTCAGATTTTGCTATCGAAATATTGAGTATTTGGTTATAGGATGCATGAGTGCCTAAAGTGTTTCCTATTTCTCTTCTTTGTTGGTAGAATGGTATTGTTCATGGTACTGTGAACAGTCACCAATTCTCCCCTTTTCTTATCTTGTTTCAAACCCAGAGCCACCAATTCTTTTACCCTGTTAATTGCCTAAACCCCACATGTTTTTTTCCATAAGAATGACCCTTCAATTACCACTTCAAATCATACTCTAAACTCCAAACAGAGCTGTTGCCAGAATTTTCCTGCAATCTGCTTGTTCTCTATTAAGCCCCCGCTCCCTCTTTAAATCCTATCTTTCCCAAACCTAATTCATTCGACAAACCCTTAAACACAAATTTTCCCATCATAAAGCGACCAAAAGAACATGAGAAAGGTTTTCCAAATCTGTCCTATATATTAATTTGACTTCATATGAAAAGTAGAGTCTTGGACAACTGTACCTCTAAAAAATAGTTTTGGCAGGCGGTACACCTGCAAGAGGACAGTGGAGATGTTTCACTATATAGTGCTTTTTTTCTTTCTTTATTTTTTGAAACTTCCAGAATTAGGAAACTAGCTCCTTGAATAGATATTGCAGAAGTGGTAAAAAGAAGAAACAAGGGAAGATTAATCTTGAATTCATTCAGCCTAATTTAAAACTTGTTTAATAGTTGCTCCCTTCTTGCCATAAAACTTACCTACACATTAGATGTTTTCATAAATTCATAATCAACTTTTATTTTTGTAAGAAGAAAGGTGGGGTCTCTCTTTCATCATCAGACCATATTCCCCAATATTCTCGATAGCCATATTCTTCTGACTTGATTCAAATTTCTGCCTGTTCCCCCCCCCCTCTCTCTCTCTCTCTCTCTCTCTCTCTCTAATTGTTTATTTTATTTAAAGATCATTAAGGAGTGGAATGCTGAACTACAAGAGCGTACTGGAAAATTCCGAAAGCAGGCTAATGCGATAGCTGAGTGGGATCGAAGAATTTTGCAGAATCGCGATGTTCTTCTTAGGCTTGAGGTGATCTATTTTCCAATATAGCCATCTATTCTATATTATGTATAATAACCCTTTATGAGCCATCCTGAGATAGTTATTTTGTTTATTTACTTATTAAAAAAAAAAAAAAAAATTCCAAAGAGTTGACATTTTCTCTGAGATAATGTGTCCGTGCCTTTATATAACTGACAGCTACTCGTGTCTTGTTGCTGTTTTGCCTAATGAATAAATTTTTAATTTAGATTGAAGTGGCAAAAGTTGTTGAGACACAATCTAACTTAGAGCGGCAACTGGAGTTGGTCGAGACTCATCAACAAGAGGTATTGTAGTGAGTTTTTTAATCTATATCTTCTTGTCAAAACATTGTTCAGCGGTCTGATTACATTACAATGTGTTTTCATTGAAGGAGCCTAGGTTTGCATATGAAAATTGTGCATATTTTCTTTGCTCATCATCAATCAAAATTCTTCTTGTTTATATTTTGTTGTGTACCGTTTCAAAAAACCCTGAAGAAAGAAAGAAATATTTATAGTGAAACATCTCCAACAAAATATCAAGCAACAAAATATTTATGCATATTTCTAATATCATGTACTATATTAACAATCTCCCTATCCGGATTAAAAAGATAGAGCTTTGTCCTTGTGCTTTATTCCTATGGTGATTTTTATTGCATGCACCCAAACATTATAGGAAAAAATTGCATGATATTCTTTAGTAAATATATTTTTCTTTGTTTGTATTCTTCTTTATATATATATATATATATTTTATTTTTACTTTTCAGGTTGACAAGGCTTTGCAAAGTATGGAAGAAGAAGCTGAGCGTATTTACAAGGACGAGCGTGGAATGCTTCTTGACGATGAAGCTGCATCCACAAGAGATGCAATGTAAGTACTAAGTTTGTTGATTTGGTTGGATTAAAATTAATAGATTCATGTGGCTTACCATACTTTATCTTAATCTTTTTAGTTTGATTGTATCCATTCTTTGTCACAACCCATATGCATCCCCGTATGCCTACTTGATAGTTTATAATTAAGTTGGATTTAGGTTGATGGTGTAACACCCCAAACCCATACCAAGGATTTAGAAGCATAACCTGTCTTATTAATAATCAGCACTAATATGATGGAACAGAGCGTAATTAAAATATCCACAAATATACTTCAAATAATCTCAATCTTTCCTATGAAAACCATAAAAACAAAAATCTTAACAATAAAGTCTCCAAATACAATCTCAAATAGTTCCACAAATGTCAAACTCACTATCCAAAAGAAATATTAAAATAGTTCACCAACTAACATAGCTCCAAAAGAAGTTGTCAATCTATGTCTCCAATGATCTACCACCAAAAGATATGCCACTGCTCTAATCTGAAAGGGTGGAGAAAGGGGGTGAGCTAGAAGCCCAATAAGAGACTACATAACATGAGGATGTCTTCCAAAACAAAACATTAGTATCATTGATAAAATATAAGCTTTTCAAAAACCTTTACAAATAGTTTTAACAGTAATATAATATACTTTGTAAAACTGTCAAGAATAAACCCCTTAACTATAATGCTAAAATCAATAAATAAAATAATAATCACTTTAGTTAGTAAAAATTACACTAAATAGGTAGAAACAATATATTATGACGATAAACAAATTTTCCACTTATAAAGATCAATAACAATATAACAGTAGTTTGATATGGAAAACATTAAATATTAGCCAGACAATGACATAAGCTGCTAAACACTTGGTGGGTGATTCCCATAGGGAACAATAACACTACCCTCAAAGAGGCAACACTGGCTCCAAAGAGCAAACGATAACACTGCACCACACCACAATAACACTACATCGGCCGAAGGCCAACACTTAACCCTGTGTTGGCAAAGGTTGCAGACTGTCTATCTAACCATTTGAAAACATTCTTTCTTTAACACATCATTGTCAATACCAATCATATATCATATAACAAATACTTTATCAAAAATATAGTTTTGAGTCATTCTTAACTTATACAGTTTCAAAGTAATATATAAGAAATAATAAAATTTAGGTATTTAGTAGCATTGACAATGGTATAAGTTTTTGGAAACTTCACTTTTGCAATTATATGTATATATATATATATAAATATATTTTTACCAAAAATATATATAAATATACACGTCTTGAGAGACGTCATGTTCTGAAGTCCACTTACCTCTAGCTGTTAAACCAAGCTTCACCTCAACTGTCTGAAACAATATCAACTAGAACCTAAAATAAGTACAAGACGACTCAATAAGATTGGATACACTAAGGCAGCAACAAAATATAAATTTCACTCTTAAATTTAATATCTCTCTACTTATTCTGAAACTATAGCTAATCTAGCACTCCAATATCAATACCTAGTAAACAATTATAATGAGCCGAATATGTGAATCTCTATGTTATTTAATTCTCCCAGTACAAGTTGGCTTCCAAATAAATCACATGCCTGTAGATTATATTAACCCAAAATAAATATATAGTATCCATAAAATCTCTAACCGTAGGACTTGTATTCTATAGCATGTATTGACTATTAGAATTTAATCCAATACTTGTATCAACCTTTGTTAGACCAAAGGCTTGCAAATCCAACAGGTAATCAATATGATACAGCCCTCAGTTCATGCCAAACATGTTTATAGAAACCCAAGAAACATCCAACGTACAATACAATTGAATTAAATCAATGGGACATGGACCCATTATGATAATCCCTAACAATCATCCACCATAGTCGATTGAGTATATTACCTATCATGCTATAATAGATTGAATGATCAAGTTCAACGTATAAATGATTACCTCTACAATTTCGTCCTCGTGAAACTTAGCCATTAGGGAAATAGTAAGCCGCTGCTCTCAAAATAAATACAAGAAACTCCCTTTCACGTGGCTGACTTAAAAAGATCCACTATGTGTGCCTCTAAAAAACAATCCAATTCAGTCTAAGAACATCAATCACACTCCAATTAGTACACTTGAATATTATAACACTCCTACTTGGGCTAGAGTTTAAGACCCACTAAAACTTAAATAAGCTTCCAAGACTTTAATTCCCACTAAAACTCATATTAAGGTTGTTTAGATAGGCTAAAACTCTAAAGAATTCCAATAACACTTAAACTCCTAATCCAAATAGGAAATCTCTTATCCTTTTCCTTAACTAATAAGGAGACTAAAAGCTAAATATGAATAATCCACAAAAATAACTCTCATGTTACATCTTCTTTTATTTATTTTCTTTGTAGTGACCTTAATATAGAATAACATCACCTTCAAAATAAATTAAATAATTCATCAATTTCACTTTAGAAGCAAATAAATTCAATTTAAATGAGGCGGGTGTTACAGATGGTTTATGGATAGATGTCTGCAGAAGCCTATTTTTCTGTAAAAAATTTCCGGATTCTGGTTGTATGTGTGTATACATGTATATGTAAATACTATGTTTGTTGATTTGGTTGATATAAAACTGATAGATTCACGTGGCTTACCATACTTTATCTTAATCTTTTAGTTTGATTGCATCCATTCTTTGTCACAACACATATGCATACCTTATTGGGCTTTCAGTCTATTGACTAGGCTGTCCCACATAAAGCACAGCCATTGCCTGCTTGACAGTTCATAATTAGGCTAGATTCAGGTTGATGGTTTAAGGTTATATGTCTGCAGAAGCTTATTTTCCAAGAAAAAAATTTCTGGATTCTGGTTGTGTGTATATTGCTATCTCTCTGTCTGTCCCCATTCTAACATATCAATGTCATTGTATATATTTTTTTGGGTGTGGAATACAGGTATGAACAGTCTGAATTTATAGAGAGGGAATTAGAGCAGATGACAGAACAGATCAAATCAATTATTCAGACCCTAAATGCCAACCAGGTAAATACTTAAGATCAAGTTTCCACTTCTTGACAAGTTTTTTTCTTAAAGATGCAAACAATTTATACCTACCTTACCATTTCATTTAGGGAGGAGAACTTGAGGCAGCTGATGGGATGACACCTTTAGATGTAGTTGTCCGAATTTTAAACAATCAATTAAGTTCTTTAATGTGGATTGATGAGAAGGTTAGTATCCTATGTTGTATTATCTCATGGCAGTAGCTGCACTTGTTAGTTTTGATTGGTAATTATTATGTGTAGAAATGAAAAAAGATTGCACTTATAAAAAAGATTGCTAAAGGGTTGCTTATCCTTGTTTCTAATTATTGGTGCAAGTATTTATGGTTTCCATTACCTTGTTCAACGAGCTTGTAATGTTGGAAGATTTGTCTATCGTTTACAAAACCTTGGGCTTTAGCACAAGTTGTAAGTGGCATGGGGGTTGGCAGGTCTTAAGATCAAATCTTGCTAAGAAACAAGGAGATAAGTTGTTCACAAATCTCAATACTTGTTAAGGCTTTCATAAAATGTAGATTAGCTCTTTTATATATAAGATTCAGTTATTTACATGTTCCTATTTTGGAATTTTTTTGAAAAGGTTAAGATATACATGTTAATTTTTTCACATATAACCCCCCTTCTTCCAAAAAGACTCTGCAAGCTGCAACATTTTTTTTTCGTTGTTGTGTATCTATAGCTCATGTTGTAGGAAACATAATTTTCCCCAGTGCATTTATAGTAGTACTCATGCAATTCTTTGTGTTAGGAGTGACTGTTCTTCTTTAAATATTACTTTCCACTTGAACATTTTATAAACCCCAGCATAAAGTGATGGGAATGTATGAAAAATCTGGATTTCTGGATACATCCATTTTTCACGTGCATTTATAATTATTCTCTATGGAATATGGAATATATTGCAAGTGCACTGACCAGATTCAATGCCTTCAGGCCGAAGAATTTTCTTCACGTATTCAGAAAATTGCTAGCCAAGGTTCTGCTGCAGATCGTGAACTGATGGGTCCAAAGTTCTGGAAGTCCTGATATCTGGAATTGTAAACTACCTCAAATTTTTTTTCCAAAATCGGCCTGTACTGAGTCAGGATTAGTAAATGAATGCTGAGGAAAAGGTTTTGTTATACCTGTGTTTTTCAGGCATTAGATGCATTTGTAGGGTCTATCGATGTTTTCCCTTTGTAGGAATAGATATTCTCTTTAATAACATTTTGAGAATCTCTAGCTGTGAAATTAGGTTGTACATGGTGATTGTAGCCATCTGATAAATATGCTCTTGATAGAATCCACAGGTGAAAGATGTGATTACGCTTGCATCCATCCTTAAGTGGCCAGGTGCCATGGGCTTATTAGGGTGGTTTGTTTATTATTATTATTATTATTTTTTAACTTAACGTTATATTAATATGCTTGAAAACCTTCAAGCTCAATAGATTTTAGGTCTATTGTGCTACACAATGGGACTTATCTTAATGGTTAGATGTGTACATAGAGGGCTCTTAATTTAGTGGTTTGATAGGCATGACAAGACAATAGTTCTCTGAAAGTGAATGAACAGTAGGATTAGGAAATGGTTCATAAGCAGCCTTAGAGAATATGAATGTATTTGTGTAAATATTGATAAATAAAATGCACTGAGAAGAGACTAGGTCGTTCACAACTTGCTTGGGTGATCTCTCACGACAATTAGAATCCACGCATGCTCGTTTCTCACAAGTTTGATAATAATTGCCCCATTAGATAATTTATCCGAAAAATGGGTCACGGTCAACACAACAATGAAAAAGAGCACCGAATGTGCATAGAATTTACCTCGCTCCATGAGATAAATTTCCTTGGAACTGGAAGTGGGCCAAAGTAGAACACTATAGTAAAGGAGGAAACTTCGTGGAACTTCCCTAAACTCTCTAAAGCTAGTCACCATTACTGTCCACTACTCTATAACATTTTCTATTTTCTCGAAACTGAGAATTGTACAAAAAGTTTTGTCTGCGACTAATCGTTTGAGGCTCTTCATCTCCTCGACCTTGACAGTGTGATCCGCAACCTCAAGGTCCTCTCATTTCCTCTTATGTAATGCTTATACAAATTATTAGTGGATGTATTAGTTGTAAAGTTTTTAGATTCCATTAAGTATTTAAGCGTCTCACGTCAAAATAAAGTTTCTAGATTCCACTAAGCATTTATGTGTCACATCACGATGGCATCTTGATTCTGAATAGTTTGCCAAAAAGCAATATAAACAGGATTTCAATGCCGGCCACCGCTGCACACTCTTTATGCGATGGTCACACATATATACAATGTAGAGGATTTTTGGCATCTAGCTTACTTTTGGAAACAATTTTGTCAGGTTTTGCAAACATGTTTGTTAAGTAATATTTTTGAGTCTATGAGACTCGAGATCAATGAAGGAACTTGAGTCTCTTCCTTAAAAGAAAACCAAGAGAAAAACTCAAGCTTACCATTGATCCTTCCTTCTTCTCTTTAGATCAAGTCCAAATTGGGCATTGGAGGCCGAAGCTACTTCTCTTCAGATTTGCAAATCTGATCCTTTGGTGTTTCTCTGTAGGGGTTCTCTCTTTCTTCTTCTCACAGACTTGAGATGTTATTTAACAAATATGTTTGATTTTCTTGTCAACTAATGAAATTGTTAGTAAAGTCAGGCTAAATGCCAAAATTAAAAATTAAAAAAAAAATTTCAGAATTTGTAAGAGTAATTGTCCCCAAATTTCCACTACAATCCTAATCCCCCAAAATAAAAATTTCCCTAGAATTTAATAAAGTGTAAACAAGACTTTACTAGTTATCGGGAATTTAATCTTTCTTCCCTTTTCTTGATGGGGGAGTTAACTACTTTCATATAGCTCTAATTAAGTTCATCCCATGTGCCGCCTTTAAAGAAACCAAAAAAGGCAAAGACAAGAGCATGGCATTCAAGAATAGCCAGTCGTGGTAGATAGGATAAAAGAAAACGTTGGAATTGTGCTTTTGAGAGCATTGCCCAAGCACGAAAACAAATAGTACAAAATAAGAAGTCGTTCTATTATTAAGAGGATTTAGAGCTTTAAAACAACCAATTGCTGCAATTACTTTGCTTGCACACATCCATGTCTTTTATTCCCTCCACGAACTAAAATATCCACAACAAATTGTTTTTCCTCTTCCCTAATTTATTTTACTTCTTATTTTTATCTACTTCAGTTATAAATTTTCATGGAATGTACTTTTTGTATATATTGTGGTTCTGTTTCTAAGTTTTATTTAGATATACTAAGGTTTATTCCTTTGAAACAGATGATGGGGTTTTGTGACTTGGACATGATGTGGGGTTTGAGGATTGGTATATGTTTTAGGAATCAAAATCTTGTGCTTATTTCGCATACCTAAATTAAATGAAAAAGGAAAAACCCAATGCATGCATATTCATCCCATCACCACCAGAAGATTTTGATTCATTAGAAAATTTATAATCCACACCACACATGCATGTGTCTCTCACATGTTTGAAAATGGTTGCCTCATCAGATAATAATGATCTCTGGCGAAACTTAAATATTTACAAAACCGTGGGAAACACGGATCAACAGCTAGTATAAGTTTAAAAGTCAGATAATATACGTTTGTTGTTGTTGTTGTTGTTGTTGTTTTTTTTTTTTTTAATAGTAATTTTTAGAGATTTTTTCACGATGAAATCATTAATAGCCTTAAAAAAAAAAATCATAATTTTGATATTTTTCATAGTTTAGCTAAGCTAACTTTGATGACACCAAGTTGTACCGGGTGGATAGAGGATGTCCCATCTCGCATCTTACTCTCTGTTCAGGCTGATTTGGCCGTGCTTTGATTTTAATTAATAAACGTCTTCTTTCTCAAAAAAAGAAAAAAAAAAAAAAAAGGGTGCGAGGAAATCAAAGAAAGCTCAATTTGACGATCCCAGCGGAAACCAATTCTGGATTTTACGTGTGAACAGAACCCCAGATTTCGGTTAAAGTTGTCACCGTTAGTGTCCACAAGTTCTCCCTTTTCCTCAATGCCAACATAGTTTTCCTGTTCAACATACAATCTGTCTCTTTTATTTTCCCTTTTCATAAACGGAAAGACCAATTGTTTGAACCTCTTCATCTCCTCAACCATGACAAAGTGATCCGCCTCCTCAAGGTCATCTCTTCTCTTAATGCAATAATGCTTTGTGCGAATTCTTTATTTTATTTTTATTTCTTTTGGTTCCTTATTAAATTATATTTAGTTCAATTTCCATTCCAATGATGAGAAAATTGATGGAAAATGGGAGGAACGTAAAATTTGTTTCTGAGTTTTTATCTGAATTTTTTCCCTTCTGTATGTTAGCAAATATGATTGTCAAATAAAAAATGTTTTTCTTTTAATACTCTTATAATGTGACAAGCTAAGTTTGTTGGCATATTAGGGAATAGTTTATAAGAAAAAAAAAAAAAAGGAAATAGTTTTAAATATCACATAATTTGTATTGTTTTAGGTTTAATTGGGATGCATCACTGAAATGAAAAATCCAACCAAATTGTTCTGTTTTTCTCTAATTTTTTTTTTCTATTTTAATTGATTTTTTTTTTTAAATCTTTATTGTGGCTCAAGATCTGCCAGAATATTTCCAATGGCTTCCATGAGCACTAAAAATGCCTCATCTTCATCATCATTTTCTTCTTCAACACCACAATGGAAATATGATGTTTTTCTTAGTTTTAGAGACGAGGACACCTTCAATAGTTCTACAAGTCCTCTATATGATGCTTTGAAAAGAAGGGGCATTGTCACCTTTAGAGACGAGGAAAAACTTGAGATTGGAAAATCTATTTCGTCAAATCTCTTAAAAGTAATAGAAGAATCAAGATTTGCAATTGTCATTCTCTCAAAAGACTATGCATCTTCTACACGGTGCTTGGATGAACTTACAAAAATCATTGGATGCATGAAAGATATAGGAACAACAATTTTGCCAATTTTTTGTGATGTTGATCCATCTAATGTACGGAAACAATTGAGACCTTTTGCTCTAGCTTCTACAAAACATGAAGAATGTTTCAAGGACTGCATAGAGAAGGTGCAAACAAGGAGAATTTCCATGAGAGAGGTTGCCAATCTCAAAGGGTGGCATTTATAGGATAAGTAATCCAATTTGACATAATTATTTCTTTTAAATATTCAAATAACACTCCTCTTAGATCAAAATAATAATAATAATCTATATCTATATATTACTAAAAGCTGAAGTGTAGCATTTAATGTTGCTACACTCACATTGAGCCACGTCAACAGTCATGTCATTACCATTATTTTTCCAATAATTTTAAAATACTTTTCCTAAATTTTAAAATATTGCTAAAAAGAAATTCCCCAAGTTAATGCTATACGTCCACCAATCCATAAGCCCAAACCCAATCCAAATAGTCTTTACTCTTTAACGACAATCCTTTCTGTCTCCCCTCTTTTTCCTCTCCCTGTGTTTCATGGTTTCAAAACTTTAGCCCTTTAGCTTGCTAACGCCAATTAAAACTTCAGGCCTTTGGCTTTCTTCCAAAGACGGTTTCAAAACTTCAAACCTTTGGCTTTCTAATTAATGATAAATAAATAATTAGACATTCAGAATTTTGAGATGCACAGCTATTTTAACACTTTTAAGGCTTACTTGCCCCATAGCAGTAGTAAGATTGAAGGCTGGAGGCACTGCATCACCACACAGTTGCAGACATTTTTCTACACAAGTAACTCTCTCTCCTTTTCACGCCACTTTGAACTTTGAGACTATATGGCTGCATGTGTAGGTTCTATCCTCATAATTGCTTGAAATAGCATTATTCTAGACTTGTCTTGTAGGGAATTAAATTATTGCCTTGAAGATGATCCGAAGAAAAAAAAAATGTAAGGATTTTGTCTTCCTGGGATATCCAAACACGTCATTGACAAATACTATTCTAAGGTTATATTGTTGTAATCCTTAGTCATTATACTTTGCCCATTTCATAGTTGATTAAAGATATTAAATCTTTTTGTCAATTTTGATTCAATAATTTTATTAGCATTTATTGGATCATATATTGAATTATTAAATTGTACGTACATTACTATTTTAGATTTTATAGTGAAAAGATTAATTTTATGTTCCAACTCCCCTCCCCCCCCCCCCCCCCAAAGTTAATTTCCTGTCTCCTCCTTTTGTTCTTCCCGTCTTTTATGGTTTCAAAGAATCAAAAAGCTGAATATTCAATGATTCACTTTAGGTATCCACATCAAAAATTACACTTTTAAGAATTGAATGCAACACTAGGTGTTGCTTTTTAGTTTTTATTTATTTATTTAGATGTTAAACTTTGTATAATGGGTTTTATTTATTTTGATCATTATGATATATTTGTAGGTGAACATCTTTACAGTTTTTGCAGTCACAATTATAAAAAGGTGGTCAAGAGGAGTAAGAAATCAAATAGAGATGGTTATACAATAGACATTGAAAACTTTGTAGTGCAATAAAATCAACCATTACATTCACTAATTAAATCAGTAATCAACAAAAAAATAATATAATACAAAATTTAAACTTAAACTAATCAAACTCTAACTAGAGAAATTATAATTCCTATCATAACTAAAAATAAGATGTTCTTCAGTAATTTAGAAATTATATTAGAAATAAAGTTGGAAAATTTTGTAATCTTATTTTTTGACATTTCATTTAACCTATATATATATATATATATATAATCATAATCTTCATACACCATGACTTAAAAGATCTAATGAATATTCTTCCTCTTATTTATTTCTATGTTATGCAAATCATCAACCAATAAATATGTGATAATGGTAAAAAACATTATAGACAAGATTATGAAAAATATGATAAATACTATATANTCTTAGTCATTATCTCCTCCTTTTGTTCTTCCCGTCTTTTATGGTTTCAAAGAATCAAAAAGGTGAATATTCGATGATTCACTTTAGGTATCCACATCAAAAATTACACTTTTAAGAATTGAATGCAACACTAGGTGCTGCTTTTTTATTTTTTATTTTATTTATTTAGATGTCAAAATTTTGTATAATGGGTTTTATTTATTTTGATCATTATGATATTTGTAGGTGAACATCTTTACAGTTTTTGCAATCACAATTATAAAAAGGTGGTCAAGAGGAGTAAGAAATAAAATAGAGATGGTTATACAATAGACATTGAAAACTTTGTAGTGCAATAAAATCAACCATTACATTCACTTAATTAAATCAGTAATCAACAATAAAAAATAATATAATACAAAATTTAAACTTAAACTAATCAAACTCTAACTAGAGAAATTATAATTCCTATCATAACTAAAAATAAGATGTTCTTCAGTAATTTAGAAATTATATTAGAAATAAAGTTGGAAAATTTTATAATCTTATTTTTTGACATTTCATTTAACCTTATATATATATATATAATCATAATCTTCATACACCATGACTTAAAAAGATCTAATGAATATTTCTTCCTCTTATTTAATTTCTATGTTATGCAAATCATCAACCAATAAATATGTGATAATGGTAAAAAAACATTATAGACAAGATTATGAAAAATATGATAAAACTATATATATATATATATATTTTTTTTTTTTAAAATCTTTATAAATTCTAGGAACTAAAATAGTATTTTACTTAAAAAATTATCACGTGCAACGCGCGAGTCTGCAACTAGTAATAATAATAATAATAACACTCCTCTCATTTATAGCCTTGTTTTGAAACTTAACCCGCATAAGTGTTTGTATTTTGTTTAATTGTCTTGAGCCAATTAATTTTCAATCAACATAGTAGGACACTAGATTTCTAATTTTTTTGTTTTTTTTTTTTTTGGTCCTATTTAATGCCAACCATGACCTCACTTAGACCTTGCAAAAGTGGGAGTTTTGTGGACTAGATATGACCTGAATTTAATGCTGATGCAGGGCAACCAGAACAAAATTGAAACAACAATAAAATAAAGGGATATAACCTAAGAGTCAGTACCAATCAAGGAAACCACTAGGAGTCAACACTTAGGGTAGACCTGGAGTCAACACCAGACCAAAGAAAGACCAAACGACCATTTTTTTCATTTATCAAAATATCAACTACCTCCTCAAGGAGTGCAATAGTTTGCTTGTAAAGGATTGCCAAACCGTAGTTCTAATTGGCTAGGAAACTCTAATTGCCTTATTATAAAAATAATCTTGCTTCCAAATTAAAATACTAATAGCCCAATAAGTTAATATGACTTAAAACATAAAAATACAATTGATTTGCAAATATAAATAACAATAAATAATAATCTTCTTGCATCTCCCACATCATTCTCCTCTGGTTGGAGAAAACTCGACCTCGAGTTCTAAAGTATTGAAGGATTAGGATGCTGATAAGTAACACTTGCTTCAAATCTAGAATCACCCTAAGGAGCATAGAGAAAAGAAAAACCTTGAATTCCACCATGTCAAACTTTTCTGGAATAATAAAATCAATGTGTGGAATCAACATAATCTTATCTTGAACCATTGGAAGCACTATGTTATCCACTTTCTTCACTTTAGCAAACTGTTTGTCTTCATGCACCGTGGAAGGCTGATCAAAAGCAAATTCATTAGCTTCCACTATCACATCATGTGCACCCTCTAACATAATACTCTCTTTAGAAACCATCTCTTCACCTTGTTGTTTTTCAATAGATTCGTTTCCTTGCACACATGTTAAAGCAACACTTGCCAAGGCTTGTACGTCTTTGTCAACATTAGGCTTTGGTGTCACTTGAGGTTTCTCCACTACCAACATATCATCATTAATGTTGTCTTCTATGGGGGCAGCAATAATTTCATTGTGATCAATTATCCTTGGTTTCCCTATTGAATCAATTTGAGTCTTCATTTGCTTCATTTAAGCAATCATGTCTTGAACATTTTTCATGAGCTTTTCAGATAATTCCATTAATTCCTTGGTAGATAATTCATTTAATTCCTTGGTAGATTGTTCAAAACTGCACTGAGGACATGAAATGGGATAAGAATTCATACTCTTTGCTTCAATCTGAAAAGTACTACACTGAGATTGTGGTAGATACATAGCTCGTAAGTATGGTGACAAATACTTATCACAAAGCTTTGCTTTCATATCTTCCCACACACTAATGGCAGGTTCATACTTTAGATAGCGGAGATATTCAAGTTCCTCCCAAAACATTTGTACTTCACCTCTTAACTTTAACTTTGCATACCTAACCTTTTTGTTATTTGCAAAATTTGCTTGCTCAAAGAATTGCTTTATCCCATTTATCTAGTTGACAAAATCTTGTGGATTAGTTTTTCAACCATCAAAATAAGGTGCTTCTGATATTACCATAGCTAATTGGGCAAAAAGATTTTGCCAACTTGACTTAATAAATATAGCCCACTAAAGAAGGCACTGTCGTGGCCTTACCAAGTAAAACCTGACGGTTGGAATGCTAGTGATGAGTGGGTTTGGTGGGGCTGATGGTTTGTCAATTGAAGGCAAAAGGCTGTATTGATTGATTTCTTTATTTTAAACTGGAGCTTAAGGATTTGGGTATAAAGCTAGACCTGGGGTCTTTTTAATGAAGTGGGTCCGGTCAAGGGCTATGTATCACGTGAGGTCATATGGATTGGGTATTGCAAAGAGAAGTGTACTGGGATTTTACGATTTTAACACAGGCTATTTATGAGTTACCTTACATAATCGGGTTGAGCTTGGTGTCGCAATTGGGTTCAGCGAAGTCTTGACCACGGCTCTCATGAGTTTGGTGGGCTTGCAGCGGCGCAGAACAAAGGTGATGGTGTTGGTGTGCTAAGCAAACTTCGTGAAAGAATTTGACCAGATCTGACTGTGGGCATTTGTTGGTGGTGGTGTGGTGTGACGGCAGCAATGGGCTTTTATTTCTCTTCTCTCTTTATGGTTGCAAGGGATTTGGAGACTTCATTGTGGGTTCTAGACTAGAGGTTTCTAGTTGGCTTCAAAATCTGCGTTTTTTTTAATGGGAAACACAACTGTATGACAACTTTCTTGTACCAAGTAGAAAAATGATAGAGACAACTCTCTGGTGGAGAAAAACACAACGGTGAGGGATTATTTATTTATTTATTTTTTGTGATTTTTTTGGTTCTGGATTGATTGTGACAATGCTTCCAACATATCGGTGTTTGCTCTGATACCAAAATTGACGCAGGACAACCATAACTAAATTGAAACAACAATAAAATAAAGGGATATGACATAAGAGTCAGCACTAAGGTCTTGCTTGAAGTTAGCATCAAGCGGGGAAACCACTGGGAGTCAGCACCTAGAGTAGACCTGGAGTCAGCACCAGACCAAAGAAAGACCAAACGGCTATTTTTTTCATTCATCAAAATATCAACTACCTCCTTAAGGAGTACAATAAGTTGCTTATAAAAGATTGCTAAATCCTAGTTCTAATTGGCTAGGAAATTCTAATTGCCTTATTACAAAAATAATATTGTTTCCAAATTAAAATACTAATAGAACCTAAAATATAAAAGTACAATTGATTTGCAAACATAAATAACATTAAATAATAATCTTTTTACATCTCCCGCATCAAATAATGCTGGTGTAAACTCACCACATATTATGCTCTCCTAATTGCAGCCCTGAGCCAAAAATTATCCAAGACATTGTGAGAGAATTATGGTATAAATTGAGTCATGCATTCTCAGGTGAAGACGTGGGACGAATAACTTCAGAGGCTTTATGGTCAAATGATGTTTTTCTCAATTTTAGAGGCGAGGACACCCATAATAGTCTCATTGGCCAACTACATGCAGCCTTGAAAAAGAAGGGCATCATAACCTTTAGAGATGATGAAAATCTTGAGAGAGGAAAATATATATTAGTAGAGCTCTTTAAAGCAATAGAAAAATATAGATTTGCAATTGTCATACTCTCAAAAAACTTTGCAACTTCTACTTGGTGTTTGGAGGAACTTGCAAAGATCATTGAATGTATGAAAGAGAAAGGAATGATTGTTTTGCCAACTTTATACAATATGGATCCATCTAATGTACGGAAACAGATTGGAACCTTTGCTCAAGCCTTTATTGAACATGAAGAATGTTTTAAGGAGAACATAGAGAAGGTGCAAACGTGGAAAGATGCATTAAGAGAAGTGACTAATCTATTTGGGTGGTATGTACAATATAGGTAATCAGTAATCCAATCTGACATATTTCTTTGATTTAAACATTCAAAAAAATATATTTCTTATCTTTGATCTTGTTTTGAACCTTAATCAAAACAACATAAACGTACACAGTTCTTTCAATTTTGTCTTGAGCCAATTAATTTACAATTTTTTGTTTCATTCAATAGAATAGAACACTGAATTTCTACTTCTTTTTTTTGGACATATTTATTGGCAGTTTAAACTAATAGCATGTTATTGTCTCTTCATTGTAGACTTGAGTCATACATTGTCCAAAACATTGTGGAAGAGTTGTGGCATAAATTTAGAAATTCATTCTTAGAAGATACCAAAGACTTCCTAGGAATAATTTCTTGATGGGAAAGACTCATGTCATCTTTGGCTACAGGGTCAAGCAATGTTCGCATCATAGGGGTTTGGGGGACGGGAGGGATGGGTAAAACAACTCTAGCAAGAATTGTTTTTCGTATGGTGTCTAATATATTTGAAGCTTGTTGTTTTCTTGATAATGATGGGAAAGTTTCTAAAAAAGATGGTCTAGTTCCACTGCAACAACAACTTATTACTCAAATTTTGGATAAAAGTATGAGTATGCAAGATGTTGATATAGGAGTTCTCATGCTCAAGAATAAGTTACGGCATAAAAAAATTATTCTTGTTCTTGATGATGTAAGTGAATTACACCAACTAAAAAAATTAGTTGGGGGGCATGATTGGTTTGGTGCAGGGAGTAGAGTTATCATAGCAACAAGAGATATGCATTTGCTAAATACACATGAAGTAGATGCAATATATGAGGTTGAAAGATTGAATTATGATGAAGCTTTACATATTTTTAATTTGAAAGTTTTTGGAAAAGAGAATCCTATTGAAGATTATCTTCAACTATCCCAAGCCTTTGTACATTATACTAATGGCCTTCCTTTAGCCATTGAAGTTTTGGGTTCTTTTTTATTTAATAAAAGTAGATATTAATGGATAAGTGAATTACATAGGCTCAAAAAATTTCCTAAAAGAAACATCCTTAATAGACTTCAAATAAGCTTTGATGGACTACAAGCAATAAAAATATTAGGTGTTTCTTAAATCACAAGAATCAAGAAAGCATCATGAACATACTAAATTATCTTCCTATTTACCCTAAAATTGGATTAAGGGTTCTTATTGATAAATCTCTCATAAAATTGCATTACCAACAATTATGGATGTGTAATTGTACAAGAAATGGCTAGGGACAGAGTTTGTCAGGAGTCCATTATAGTTGGGAAGCGTACTAGATTATGGTTGTATAAATACATTAATGATATGCTGACACGAGATACAATATGATGGTATTCTTAAATAACAAGAGAAAATACTTTATTATATTTTTTGCTTTAAGAAAAGCATTTTAAATTATAATAGTTCTATGCTTTTCTACTTACACTAATCCCTTTTTCCTAATTGTGTAGGGAACAGAGGTGGTTCGAAGCATAGTATTAGAATTATTTGACCCCAAATTGGCATATTGGAATCCTAAGTCCTTTTCAAGGATGAATTATCTACAAGTGCTCCAAATTCATGGTGTTAAACTAATTCATGATCCCAAACATCTTCCTAATAGCATAAGATTTTTTGATTGGAGTTGGTATTGGGTACCCTTCAAAATCTTTGCCATCAGATTTCCAATCAAATGAGCTTGTTAAACTTTGCTTGAATTGCAGCTACATTGAATGACTTTGGGAAGGAACAAAGGTAACCTAGGAACCCTTATACAATTATTTATTTATTTATTTATTTTTAATTTTTTTAATTTTTAAGTTTCATTAAACTGTAACACTTTGTGGAAGCTAATTGTTTTATTTTTTTTTTCTTGCTTTTGCAGTTTTTTGGAAGGTTGAAATTCATTGAATTAAAAAATTCTCTAGAACTTATTGAAACCCCAGATTTCAGTGAAGTCCCAGTTCTTGAGAAATTGGATCTTGAAGATTGTATAAACTTATGTAAGATTCTAACATCAATCAATTTTCTTGAAAGGCTTACTCATCTTAATCTAAAAGGTTGCAAAAATCTCAGAAGTCTTCGAAAAAAGTTTGCAATAGAGTCTCTTGAGATTCTTATTTTTTCTGGTTGCTCAAAGATAAAAAAAGAATTCCCGAGTTTGGGAAAAACATGAAACGTGTATTAGAGCTTTACTTGGATAGCACTGGTATTACAAACTTACCTATATCAATTGGGAATTTAACAAGTCATGCTTCATTGAGTGCAAGAGATTGCAAAAATCTTATGTCTCTTCCTAACACTTCTTTTAATATGAAGTCACTTGAAAATCTTGAACTTTCTGTACGCACAAAGCTTAGAAAACTATTAGAGAACTTGGTGACAACTAAAAGTGTAGAGAAGTTTGATGTGATTGGAACATCTACAAGACTTATATGTTCTTCAATTCCCTCTAGCTTGGTATTGACTTCTCTATCGGGATTGTGTTCTTTGACCCATTTGGATATAAGTTATTGCAATCTCAATGCAATCCTTGATGGTATTAGTTGCTTATTCTCTTTAAAACATTTAGATCTAAGTGGAAATAATTTTGGTTGCCTTCCAGAAAGCATTGCTTAACTATCCTTTTTGATATATTTATGAGTGTAGAATTGCATGACTCTTCGATCGTTGCCAATGCTTCCATTAAATAATGGTTACATTAATGGATATGGTTGTACCTCTTGGAAACTATTCCAGATATATTGCAACCAAATTCTTTAATTGAGCGAAGACTATCTTTCTGATTGCAGTAAACTAGTTGTCAATCAAGACTTTATTCACATGTTTTTTGCAGTGATAAAAAAGCACCTTATGTTCGTTCCTAATGGAACTTCCTCAGCATTAGGGTCCTTGATGTGGATGGTAGTCCCGTCAAGGACCTACACCTTCAGGTCTCTTTCTCTCATTCTCTCTTTGTCTTCTTTGGCTTGTTAAGGTCTAACAGTCATGCCTTAAGGACTTCTCAATATCTTGTCTTATATGCTTAGTGCATATGACATTGTTATTCCCGGAACTGAAATTCCAGAGTGGTTTAGCCAACAAAGTATAGGAGTTGAAGTGAATATAAAAGAATCTTATTCTCAATTGTGTAATGAGTGGATAGGGATTGCTGTTTGTGCTGTATTTTGTTCTAATCACAATCACAATTCACTTTTCTGTTGGTTGACAACCAATGGAAAGCGCAAGTCTTTTGCTCTAGCCATTGGCAATATTGTTGTTTTATCGGATCATATTTGGCTACTTTATTTGCTTCCTTAATTCTACCCCGAGGGAGAGAGAAAATCATTGTGGTAATGTGATTCAAATGGATTCAATCGAATTAACATTTATTTTGGAATTGGCCCAGACTTGGAGGTGAAGAAATGCGGGTTGCCTATGGTATACAAGAAAGACATTGAAGATCTCAACCGAGTTATGGCTCATAGTAGAAACAACAGCATCATTCCTCATAAGGGCTTGGATGTTCTCCCTCAAAATTTCGACAATTAAGTGGTGGAAGCAGAAGGTAACAAAGCCAAGGAAACCCGTCATGATTATGATGGAGTTGTACCCAGTGGAGAAGGAAGCTCTAATGACCTACAACACCCACAAAGGATTGAAACACTCAAAATTTATGGCCCATGGTGACTCTGATTGTGAGGAGTACTTGGAATGTCAGGAATCTAGTGAAAGTGACCTGGAAGGTTGAAGGAATGTGAAGGATTCAAAAATTTTCTAAGTCAATGAATCCAAACTAATTCCTAAATTTTCTTTTGATTACCTGTATGTCATTGTCTTTTTTCCTAATCCTAGTTTTGTCCATTGCTGCATTATCTTTTTTGCTTTCCTTTGGCATATACATTTCTAAATTGTATATATTGCTAGCTATAGATTAGCTTTGTTATTGGCACTTATTCCAAGAACTGCATCATTGAAGACTGTTGAACTTCTCTTCTTTTTTTTTTTTTTTTTTTTTTTTTTTTTTTTTGGGAGAAATTTTCAACCTATGACGTCTACTATTAATGATAGCTCTTTATCATCAGACAAAGATACTAATTAGTCTTTGGTGTAGGCGGAGATTGAACTCTAGATCTCTTATTCAATTATCAAAAACTTTACCAGTTAAATTAGCTAGAACCCACTAAATATGCTATTTCTAAACCAACACTAATGGTATAAATATAGATATAAATATTAAGATATTTATAATAGGGAAAATTACGTGTGAAAAATTAGGGGAAAAAAATCTTATGGCCATTAGTCAACTTCATCTTACCAATTATTATCTAGTGAATACAGTCTTGATGTTTTCTATTTGTTATTATAAATGAAGTCAAATCTACCACTATTTATAGGCCTAGATTTTTAGGAAATTCGAGGGCCCGTTTGGTACGTGTGTATAAATAACAGTTTTCAGTTTTTTTGGAAATACGTGTGGGTGAAAAAGTGTGTGAAAATGCGTGTAATGTTGTTTGAAAACTGAAAATATGTGTTTAAAATTATGTACCAAATAGCCCCTGAATCTTAACCATTTTGGATCTTATGACACTTGTCACCAATTTCAAGATAAATGGGTGTCACATGGATAAATATTTCCCATGATATTCCCTTAAGAGGATCACACTTTAAATCTAGGTTTGTAATACCTACCCAAGGTCAGATTGGCATGCAATATCTTTGCCAAAAGTCTTTTTGAGGTGCTAGGGTGATCCAAGCCTCAAAGGTTAGGTGGTGGCCGATGTAGAGCGGCACAGTATCTCTCAAGTACTTTGTTTGCCTAGGTAATTCAATTGCTTCCTCATCGTGGCTCCATACTTTGGGCAGACTTAGGAAACTTATCCTAAAACATTTAATCCATAGACGATGATGATCTTTTAAAATTCCTCTTAAATGTACGTTCCTTTTTAGTGTACCAACATGAAAATATATATTGAGTAGTCTAAAACATGATATAAATATAAAAGTTAAGATATTTGAACAAAAATAATATAACCTTTTGAGAATAGATAACTCTCAAAATTTACAATTCTCAATGGCAAACAATTACCTATTTTGATTCATCATATCAAACTTCCCCATAATATCTTGCTTTATAATCTTAACTCACATCTTGCTTTGTTTGTGTAAGTTTAGTTGATTGNAAATTGTTGTATATTATTTTAGCTTTGCAACTTTTTTTTTCCCTTTTTGATATGAAGAACTTTGCAACTTAGTAAAACAATAGGTTATAACTCATGTAACATCATTTTTACATGGTATCACTAATAATATTTTTTTTTTCAACCAGCAATTAACCTCACTAATAACACTATTTTTATCCAATGTTATGAATTTTGTTTCGTTTCGGCCGAAATGGATGAAAAATACCATACCGGTAAACAAACCGGAATGGTAAACCCCCCAACCCCCCTCCATTTCACCTTGGAGAAAATTCCAAGCCATCTTGGATCGTTTTGGGTGTTTTGGTAAATACTGGCCAAAATGCAAGATTTGATTGGGATGAAGTTTGGACTAAAAAAAAAAAAAAAAAAAATTCTTAAAACCTAAACAAATCTATACATATATAAAAAAAAAAAGGCTGACGATGAGACCATAATGCACGGCAAGTTGCTACTTGCTAATGAGGAAACTGAGAGTGAAAAATGAGGTACAAGTATTGCCTGGTACAAGTACTGGCCTGGGTTGGGGATGAACATAAAGAAAACCAAAACATTAAATGAAAGAAATGATATAGATGAGAAGATATTTAACAATGAGAAGTGGAAAAGTGGAAGGGTAAGAGACTTGGAAGATGTGTGTGGAGGACAAAAATCAAGAAAAAAAAAAGTAAATAAATATGATAAAAAAGTGAAACGGGTAGGCGGGGGAAAAATGTGTTAGAGATGGAGTTGGCTTGGGTAGCATGCTAGCTGAAATATTAAAACCACCGCAGAGTCTTATTTCAGTTGTTTTATTGTTGCATAAGCTTAATTAGTACTTTAATTAAATAAAAATAATAATTTAAATGAATTGATTAGGCAATTTTAAAATAATAATTTTTATAAATGTATTAAAAATAATAACTTTTATGAATTTTTTTCTATAGTAATAAGATATGAAATATTATATATATATATAACACAAACATATATTTCTATTGCCAAAACGATATGTCAAAATAGATTGGTAACGAAATAAAATGCTTAGTTGTTAAAAATCACATTTATTTATTTATTTTGGATGAGGTTAAAAATCACATTTTTATATGCATAGTTATATTTTTGGACAAAATAAATCATCCGACCACGCTCGCACTCTAATGGTTTGGCAATAACACGTACTTCAATGGTTTGGCAGATAAATAAATGTTTGGTGCACGTAGTATGAGAAAGAGAGAGAGAGAGAGAAAGAGAGCATACATGCTGACAACATGGCAGCCGGTGGTATTGGGGATACTGCAATTGCAGTTAACAGCATTATCTACATTTTTGACCCATCCAGATTGTGCACTGCATGGATCTACATTGAAATTCCAGTCCGTCTTCCGCAAAGTCTTCGCTATATCACGTAAAGCTTGTACTGTGCAGCGTTATCATCGCCGAAATATATATATATATATATATTAGTAAGGTTAAAATGAAAATCAAATCAATTATACTTGTGAATATTTTCTACCAAATTTGAGTTCCATTCCATACACATGGAAACAATATTTTATAGAAATAGAAAAGAAAAGAAAAAGAAAAAAAAGAAACTCAAGCTATCATATAGACATATACACAACTGTGTGTGCGTGAGAGAGAGTGAGAACATACTTTCATCATCTACCAATACAGTGGCTCCAAAAACAAAACTTGTGAAGCAAAAGGTGAGAGCTGAAGCAAGGAGAAGTCGAATGAAGAACATCTTGAATTCTTTGGATAAACAAACCTAACTTTTGAAGCCAAAAATATACGGTGTCCAAAATGGTGTAAAATCGTTATATATGCTAGAGAGAGATCATGGGAGATAAAAGTAGTAAGACAATAAAGTTGAGAATATATATATATATATATATATTTTTTTTTTTTTCTTCAAAATAGGGTGTGAAATGGGAGACCCTTAAGACACTTGGAGGTCAACTATTAAGTCAAGCTATTCCCACTTGATTGATTCAATATATATATATATATATAAATCTTTTTTTTTCTTCAAAAGAGGGTGTGAAATTGGAGACCTTTAAGACACTTGGAGGTCAACTATTAAGTCAAGCTATTCCCATCTGATTGATTCAATAATTGCAATATTGCAAATTATGATGAAAATAATAAATTCTATTAAAAAATTTGAAATTGTAAAGTACCAATTTCGCATATAACCTAAAATATTTCTTGTTTAATTTTTCAAATTCATCTAACGGTATTCATGGCTACTCAAAACTATTTCATGAACTTCTAAGTTTGATGATGCCGAAATCTCACCAGTGAGTTGCACGACGCGTGTACGCTCAAAAACAACACCTGCACAATGAAAAAGAAAAGGACCTCACAGAGAGCACCGTGTGGTGCCGGCCAAATACCCTCCGAAGGTCAAGTTAGAACTTCTTTCAACTCTAGAGTGCTAGAGAGGGTTAATTATGCGTACCTCGACTTATGAGGGTATTGGGGCTTTTATAGTAGTAAAGGGTGGACCTTTCTTTCTTGGAGTAGAAGTCTTTTCCTTATAGGAATCCTTATGCGCGTAGATTGCGGAATCCTTTCCTTATAGGACTCTGATTCTGGGCGTGGAACACAAGCAATCTCCCTAAAACCTATGCGTGGTGACCAAGTCATGGTCTGCGTGGAGTCGTCAGCTTCTAAGCCGTCAGCCTGCACTTCCCTTCAGCTTAGCGTCAGTTTCACACTTCGTTCAGCCCGTCGGTTTTGTCTTGTTTTAGTCAGCATGCATTTTATTGTTCAGTTTACGTCACAACTTGACCCGTCAGCCAGAGCACAAGCTGACGGGTTAAGCTCATGGCGCCAGTCATAATTCTTCCATATCAGTTGCCCCCTACTCCATATCTCCGTCGGCTGTACCTGACGGGTTATGGAGTATTCGTCACTACCTGCTGCTTTGATTCAAGAGAAGAATTTATTATTGCTGACATTTTTAGCATTAAATGCTAAGACAGGTGGCGTGCTTGGATTGGCTTCGTGTCTGGACGTGGGCGTCGCTTCGTCTTCCGTGCGTTTAGCTCATATATATATGTGGTCCCTTTCCTCATTTTCACTATTTCATTCACCTGAATCCTGGAGAGCACATCCGTCGCCCATATTCCGTCAGCTCTACCAACGTTCCCGCCGTCGCTTTTTCAACCGTCACTCCAAAACTTGTAAGTTTCCCTTTCTTGCATACTTTCAATTTCTCTTTTTTCTTCTTTTTTTTTTTTTAAGTGGGTCGTCATCCTAGGTGCTTAGTTTACACCCGTCACTTGTAGGTAGATGTCGAGTGATCAGTCGTCGGTCCGCGAAGGAGCGGGCTACGACGAGGTGTTTGGTTCAGGCTCAAGTAGTGAGTCTGAGAGTTCCTCCTGGTCGTCAGAGAGGGAGACGTCAGCACATGTTGCCGTCGAAGAAATGGAAAGTCAAGGGAACGGCGGCCAGGAGGAAGAAGTAGGCGAAGAGTGAAGTTGAATTAGGGGGGAACAGCGACGGGGATGAAGGCGTCGAGGAGTCTAGTGAAGGGGATTCTGTAGGTCCTGAAGGTAGCCGTCCCTTCATCCTTCCTAAGGACTGGGCTGTAAACAAATTCTCCCCAAAGATGACGCTTAAAATTTTTAATGAACTACGTACCCGTTTTCAAATTCCTGACCATATTCCCATCCGTCTGCCTATGGAGGGTGAGAAGTGTTACACGGGAAGAACTGCAGACGTCGGTATGTATGACGCCATGTTTGCTGCCGGGTTGAGATTGCCCCTGACGGCTTTGCACCGTCAGTTAGCTGATCACCTTGGCATCTCAATTAGTCAGATTGCCCCAAACTCCTGGAGAATTTTTATAAGTGCCGAGGTGTTATGGGGTCGTTTAAGCGGCGGTCATCGTCAGCTTACCTTGGATGAATTCTTTATTGTTATAGACCTCGTCACCTTTCTTCATCAAGAGGGATGTATCATTTCGCCGTCAGGGAGAAGGATTTAAGGCTGGTGTCTGAAATGCCAGATTCTAATAGAGCCTGGAAGAGTAGGTTCTTTTTCGTAGAGGGGACGGACTGGGTGTGCCGTCAGGATGAATGGGAAACAATTCCCCATGGTTGTTTTGACAATACTTGGGGTTTGTTAAGGAGTCAGGTTTAGTCGTCACCCTTTATCCCCGTCCGTTATATATATTTTTATTTTTGAAAAAATACTAACGCAGCCAATTTTTTTCAGCTTTCGCTCGTCCATCGATAACTGACGAGCAAGAAGACTTCATCCGTCGGCTTTTGGAGATACCCATAGGAGAGCGCTCGTGCCGGGACTTAATTACCCTCGATACTCTTTACACATATTGTGGGGGTCCCGAACCAACGCCCGAAGCTCGTAGGTTGGAAGATTTTGCTCGTCACCGTGAGTCTACTTATCCGTCAGCTTTTAAACTTCTAGCCGTCGCTTTCCCTTATGTTTGCTTTTGTTTGCCTTCTGCAGAAATGGATGCTGCTAAGGAACGAATTAAGGCCGCTGCTGCCCGTCAGCGGGAGGAGAAGAAAGCTAAGGGTGAGGCGACGTCTACATCTGTCCCCAGGACCGTTGCTAAGGGCTCCCAGAAGAGGAAGACTGACGGAGTGGTCATCCGTCCGCCGAAGAGACAAACCGTCACTCCTGTGAAGTCGCCCCCTACGTCGGGTCATGGAGCTGGAAGGGCGTCATGACCTCTTCTGGTCCCATCCTGCAGGGACCTCAGAGCCTGCTGATGCACAAGGACTTTGCCGTCGAGGCCATCCAAGCACTCATAAAGCCGACGGACATGGATCCTTGCGATCAGCTAGGACGGAGGAACTGGGGTCGTCAGCCTTGTTCGACCTTTCTCGGTAAGCCGTCAGTTTTACTTCTTTCTCTTTAACTGTCGCCCAACTTTTTCTCTTTACTAACTGACGGTTATGTCACTTTAGGCTTTGGTTCGTGTGAAGGCGCTGCAGGATCGGTGCGTGGCCAAGGAGGGGGTCGTCACTCGCGTTAATAGTCACAACGCCACTATGCGAAACCAACAGGCTCAGTATAAAGAGGCGGTGCGCACACTTAACGTTGAGCTGAAGACGTGAGGGCGGAGTTGGAAGAGGCGAAGCGTCAGCGGCTCGAAATAGAGGAAAAGCTGACGGTTCTTCATGGTCAGTTGGAGACGGTAGGGGCTGAGGCTGTTGAAAAATCAAGGCCTTTTTTTTTTTATATATGTATAGATTTGTTTAGGTTTTAAGAATTTTTTTTTTTTTTTTTTTTAGTCCAAACTTCATCCCAATCAAATCTTGCATTTTGGCCAGTATTTACCAAAACACCCAAAACGATCCAAGATGGCTTGGAATTTTCTCCAAGGTGAAATGGAGGGGGGTTGGGGGGTTTACCATTCCGGTTTGTTTACCGGTATGGTATTTTTCATCCATTTCGGCCGAAACGAAACAAAATTCATAACATTGGATAAAAATAGTGTTATTAGTGAGGTTAATTGCTGGTTGAAAAAAAAAATATTATTAGTGATACCATGTAAAAATGATGTTACATGAGTTATAACCTATTGTTTTACTAAGTTGCAAAGTTCTTCATATCAAAAAGGGAAAAAAAAAGTTGCAAAGCTAAAATAATATACAACAATTTCAAGAACATAATTTATAAAAAATAAAATAAAAACTTGTTGAAATGACAATGTGATGGGCACCAACCTTATTTTTATATGGTTATTCATTGCTACTCTACTTTTTTTTTTTCTTTTTTTCTGTGTATAAATTATAGGACAAAATTTAGCTACAAAATTGATTGTAACCTTAGGCTACAAACTCACTCAATATTTTTTTATTGGAAGTGAATTTTGATAAATCCACCATTGGATTACATCTTCTTCTTATATCCTCCATATTTGCAAAATTTCAAGAAAAGTAAAGATCAATAGCTATGTCATCAATCAATTTTTAAATTGTAAGTTTTTGTAATTTAAAATTATGCATAAAATATGATATTATAGATTATATAGTAAATAATATCCAATTGACACAAAAATTGACATGTATATTAAGAGCGTAAAGAACATGTAATTTAACGGTTAGATTTTCAAAATATGCAGTAATATTTATTTTATTGAGTGAGTTTGTAGTCTAAGGTTACAACTAATTTTGTAGCTAAACTTTGTCCTAAAGTATATATATACCATCTCAAGAGCAGAACTAGAATTTTATGAATGGGGTAAAATAACAATAAATATAAAATTGAACTAATTTATTAGTATCATACTAGAAATATGAAGAATTGGGGGGCTATCAATAATTTGATGGCAAGTCAAGTCTAGAACAAGAAATTCGTCTTCATTTCTTTCAAAATAATAAATGTTGATAACCGTTGAGCAGTTGAGGACTTGACTAATAATTTGATTCCCATTTAATTTAATTTGGATTCACTACAAAATATTTAATGTGTTGGCTCTGTGTGGTTTAGAATCAACGTACGTGTTGCATGGCTTTTAATATTAATACCTGGATGTGAAATGTCCAGACACCTTTTGAAAAATTCAAGGTGGTTGTTTACAGAATGTAATATATTGATAGCAAGTCAAGTCTAAAACAAGGGATTCGTCTTCATTTCTTTCAAAATAATAAATGTTGATAACCACTTTATGTCGAGTAGGTGAGGACTTGACTAATAATTTGATTCCCATTTAATTTGATTTGGATTCACTACAAAATATTTAATGTGTTGGCTCTGTGTGGTTTAGAATCAATGTACATGTTGCATGGCTTTTATGGTTACATCCCAAACGTTTAATTTGTTTTGTTTTATTAGAAAATTGACCACTCAGTAGCTATGGGGTGAGCTGCCATATGATCAGCTCGTGAATAACATCTTGACAGATCTTAGAATTTTTTTAATAATAATATTTTTGAATTCCAACTCAAGAGCCAATAATAAAGCCCATCTAAGATAAAAGGTAGCCACCAAGAGTTTTTCTTTGGATAGTCAAATAAGAAACTTTCTTAAAAAAAAAATAAAAAAAATAAGTAAGAAACTTAAATTATACCAATTTTATTTTAAAAAATTAAATATATTACTATAAAAATTTAAAAATAAAAATAAAAAACCTTTAAATATAGTAAGAAACTTAAATTATACCAATTTTATTTTAAAAAATTAAATATATTAATATAAAAATTTAAAAATAAAAATAAAAAACCTATAAATATATGAAACTTTACAATTTTCGTTTACCAACAAAATGAAAAAAAGAAAAAAGGGACAAATAATAGAATTTTAATGTGATGATGTTTGTAAAATATGTATTTTATATGTTTTGAAATCCTAGTGTATGAATTTCTAAAAAAAAAAAAGCTTAGTATCGAGATAATTTTAATGTTCAATTTTCTCAAAGTTTGATAAATTGAGTGTTCTGAGCTTAGTATCGAGATTTAGTAATTCTTGATAGATTGATAGGTATCGAGTGGTTTTTTCTGAATAGTTTCTTGAACAACTTTGTATCTTTAATAATACCACTTGTTGTGCTTTTTAAACACATCATAAACTAAGACTTAATTACACCTAAAGCACGTTTTGATCTTGGATATAAAAATACACAAAAATATGACCCTTACAGTTAGAAGACAGTAGAATCCATCAAGCATCTGGCCAACACTTGTTTTTTAACTACCCTGTGGCAAGGGCAATATGGTTTGGATGTTAGGGCATATATGCTGATAAGCTGAATGTATCTAACAATTTAGATATAGTGAAAGTGATTCTAGATCCTCCAATCTAGCCTATGCCTTCCAGACACCAATCTAAGGAAGTGGCAGAGTTGTGTACTTTGCAAATGGCCTTAACAGTGGAAAGAATCCATTTGGATCCTTTTTAACAAGATCATGCACGATGGTGGACAGTTTACTATCACATCCCATATTTGCAATCTCAAAAACAGAGTCAAGAGTTTGTGCTAGCCTCAAAAGTTAAAACAATCTAAGGATTTAGAAGCTAGCAAGGGAACCTCTTGGAAACGTCCATATGTTGGAGTTATCAAACTTAAAGTTGATGCAGCTGTTCAAAACAATTTTACTACCTTAGCTGCGGTTGCCCATGGTGATGTTGGTAAGGTCATTAAAGGCTGGGCTAAATATTAATACGTGGATGTGATATGTCCAGACACCTTTTCAAAAATTCAAGGTGGTTGTTTAGAGCATCTACATCCGGATCTCATATCTCATATTATTTTACCATTTCAAAAAACTACTTTATCAATTATATCATACAATTTTACAATACACCCAACATCCCAAAACTTTATTATTTTACCATCTTATTAAAATATTATTTTTTTAATCTTTCTTTATTATTACTTTTCCAATGGACTTTCTTTTTTTCAAATTCAACTATTCCAGCTTTTTCAAATTCAACTATTCAACGGTCATCATCAACAACCTGCTAAGTTTTTTTTTTTTTTTTTCTTTTCAATTTCTTTCCAACTATTTCAACAACCTGCCAATTTTTATTTTTATTTTTTTTAGAAAGAACCTGCCAAATATCAATCCACTCAAATTTGCCAACTTTAAAAATTCACATACATATATATTCCATCAAACTTGTCAAATATTAATGTAAAATCCACATACATATTTATAAATGCATCTTGTCAAATATTAATGTATTCAACCTGCTAATTTTAATGATCCACATACACACACACACACACACACGTATATATAGAACCTGTCAATTTTTCCTTTTCTTTTTTTTTTTTTTTTTTTTTTTTTTTTTTTTTTTGAGAAAGAACTTGCCAAATATCAATTTACTCAAACTTGCTAACTTTAAAAATCCACATACATACATATAAATGCAACCTGCCAAATATCAATGTACTCAACCTGCCAACTTAAAAAATCTACATACATACATATATATATATATATATATACACATACAACCTGCCAAATATCAATATATTCAACCTGCCAATTTTTAAAGTCCACATACATATATATACATGCAAGCTGCCAAATATCAATGTACTCAACCTACTAACTTTTATAATTCACATACATATATATAGATACAATCCACATACATAACTATCAATGTTGTCTTTAGAACACTCGTACATATATCAAATTACGACAAAACCCTACATGCATAACTCACACACTTAAGTTCTTACAACTCCCCTTGTAATTGCCATAAATGTTCAATGAGGTCTAATCGGAGTTGAGAATGAATTTTATGGTCTCGAATACATTGATGGGTTTCAATGAACTCCATAAATTCATTTGTGTTCTCTCGTGACAATTGTATAGTAGAATTGTCATCAATTTGCTCATAATCTACCTCCACCGCTTCATTTACATCTCGCTCATCCTCAATGATCATGTTATGAGGAATTATGCATGCTTTCATGATGTCTTGGAGCCACCATGTTTTGTTGGATTAGGGGTGACAATTTCAACTTCCGAACAAGACTCTTGGATGGGCATTGAAGTATTTTGAGACCCACTTAAAAATGGTGCCAGAAAATCATCATCCATTTGTGAGATATTAGCACATCGTGTTATCTCTTCTTGTGTACCCATCCCTTTTAAATAAGGAACTTAAAACAGTTAGTGTATGAAGTCAATTAGAGCCAACTCACAAAGTCCAAGAGTTCAAGTATTTGTGATAAGTGATTACTACAATTAGAAATACAATCTTAACCAAATCTACAAGAGTTCATAGCCTTCACATATTATGATTATGCTGAAAACTCAAATCAATTCTTATTTGTATATTTACAATCAGTATAAGCTAATCATAATATTTTCTTCAACAAGTGTAAGCATAAGCAGAACAAGAAAGTACAGACTATATCACTCAAAGGACTAAGCAGAAAATTATTATAGAAGCAAAAAAATTTTGGAAAGAGGCCAGTCATGTAATTAAGAATTGTTGATAAGGTTTATAGTGTTATACTAGATCGAATCTGGTACATGCCTACGTGGTGATCCATACGCCCATCTACCCAACCCATTATGTAGAGAGTTTGTGAAAAGAACTAGTGCAATTAATCCAAGTTTCCCAACGTATTGAAACATGCATTTATGGCCATTTCCAAAGTATGACCGAAATTAATTAGGTCATGTTCTGCACAAGAACAACATTAAAGCCATATGGAAAAAATTGACAAGCATTAAAGTTACAACAAGTACCATAATCTTCAGCAAGCAAACATGCATGCGTACACAATGTTAATGAAGCATTATGCAAAACTGATTTCGTTAGAGTTCAACTCTTGATTGAATTAATTATTGGAATATCAACTTCAATTGAGACTTGAGTTGAGAGCACTTTCTTTCATCAAAAGGAAAATGCTTTTTCCATGGATCACCAATTTCTTGTTTTATCTCCCAAACAGAAAATTTAACTATAAGTCTATAAAGGCACCACTCTTGGAGGCTTGCAGACTATGCATATTTGAATAGCTTCCCCCCTTTTCGTTGTGCCTAATTCATTAGTTATCTCATCAAAAGAAGGATATAACATGCAGGATGATTTAATAATAACAGTAAAGGAGGACACAACCCCAAAAAGACACATTACAGGGTGGAAAGCTTGATGCTCACCAACCAAATTGTCCTGATGTTATTATGTTTTAAATATAAAATTTATTTTCTTCAACAGTTAAAAGAAACCTAGATGCAATTTTAATTTTGAACCCAACAGGGTATTTCGATAATTTTTTAGGTTTCAAGGTATTTTGGTATTTTTTTTAGGTTTCAGGGGTATTTCAGTTATTTTTTAGGTTTTGGACGTATTTTGGTCATTTCTTAGGTTTAGGGAGTATTTTGGTAATTTTTTAGGTTTAGGGTGTATTTTGGTAATTGTTAGGTTTTGTGGGTATTTCGATCATTTTTTTAGGTTTTTGGGGTATTTTGGTCATTGTTTTAGGTTTTGGGGTTATTTTAGTCATTTTTTAGGTCTTAGGGTATTTCGATCATTTTTTAGGTTTCAGGGTATTTTGGTAATTTTTTAGGTTTAGGGAGTATTCTGGTAATTTTTTAGGTTTAGGGTGTATTTTGGTAATTCTTAGGTTTCGAGTGTATTTCGGTCATTTTTTATGTTTTGGGAGTATTTTGGTCATTTTTTAGGTTTCAGGGGGGGTATTTTAGTCCTTTTTTAGGTTTCAGGGTATTTCGGTTATCTTTTAAGTTTATGGGGTATTTTGGTAATTTTATAGATTTTGGAGGTATTTCAGTCATTATTTAGGTTACGGAGTAATTTGGTAATTTTTTCAGGTTCCGAGGGTATTTTAGTCATTTTATAGGTTTCAGATGTATTTTGGTCATTTTTTAGGTTTTCGGGTGTATTTTGGTAATTTTTTGGGTTTTGGAGGTATTTTGGTAATTTTTTGGATTTTGGGAGTATTTTGGTCATTTGAAGATTTTGGGAGTATTTTGGTCATTTTTAGGTTTCGGGGGTATTTTGGTCATTTTTTGGGTTTTGGGGATATTTTGGACATTTTAGAGGTTTTGGGGGGTATTTTGCTCATTTAGAGATTTTGGAGGTATTTTGGTCATTTTGTGGGGTTTAGGGGTATTTTCGTCATTTTTTGGGTTTCGAGGGTATTTTGGTCATTTTTTAGGTTTTGAGGGTATTTTGGTCATTTTTAGATTTCGGTGAGTATTTTGGTAATTTTTTGTATTTTTTAGGTTTTGGGGGTATTTTGGTAATTTTTAAGTTTTGGGGGTATTTTGGTCATTTTTGGGTTTCGAAATATTTTGGTCATTTTTTAGCTTTTTGGGGTATTTTGGTAATTTTTTGGGTTTTGGGGGTATTTTGTTCATTTTTTTAGGTTTTTGGGTATTTTGGTCATTTTTGGGTTTTGAGGGTATTTTGGTCATTTTTAGGTTTCGGGCATATTTTGGTAATTTTTAGGTTTTGGGGGTATTTTGGTAATTTTTAGGTTTTGGAGATAGTTTAGTCATTTTTTGGGTTTTGGGGTATTTTGGTAATTTTTAGATTTTGGGGGTATTTTGTTCATTTTTTAGGTTTTGGGGTATTTTGGTCATTTTTTGGTTTTTGGGAGTATTTTGGTCATTTTTGGGTTTCGGGGTATTTTTGGTCTTTTTTTGGGTTTTAAGGGGTATTTTGGTCATTTTTTGGGTTTTGGGGGTATTTTGGTCATTTTTTGGTTTTGGGGGGTATTTTGATATTTTTTTGGGTTTTTGAGTATTTTGGTAATTTTTGGGTTTTTGGGGGTATTTTGGGTATTTTTGGGTTTGCATTTGGGGGTATTTTGTCTGTTTAATTTTTGGGTTTCAGGGGGTATTTTGGTCATTTTTTGGGTTTTGGGGGGTATTTTGGTCATTTTTTGGGTTTTTTGGGGTATTTTGGTCATTTTTTGGGTTTTGGAGGTATTTTGGTAATTTTTTAGGATTTTTGCATATTGGTTTCAGGGGTATTTTGGTTATTTTTTGGGTTTTTGGGGTATTTTGGTCATTTTTTGGGTTTTTGGGGTATTTTGGTCATTTTTTGGGTTTTGGAGGTATTTTGGTAATTTTTTAAATTTTGGGAATATTTTGGTCACTTATTAGGTTTCAGGGGTATTTTGGTCAAATTCTAGAATTTAGATTTTATGTTGTTTATTTAAATTTTAGATAGGTTTAGTGGGTATTAGTGAATTTATCCATTTAGACCCATCTAATTAAATAACCAAATGGGTCTTTATCCATTTAACCCAAATATTAAATGGGTTGGGTTAAGACTTATTCAAATAAGGTGGGTAATGGGTGGGTTCATGGATATGGATAAAAATTGCCACCCCTAGTATTGACATAAAATGAGCCATAAGATATTAATATATCAATACATCTAAGAAGACTCAATTTTATACCCAAATGATTTTGCAACGTAATGAAGTGGTTTATCTGTAAATAATTAATCAACCTTTTTTCTGTCCACCAACCGATGCTCTAAAAGCATTAATTTAAAGAATGCTTTTAAAAACTTTTTATTGAAAAAAAAATCAATTAATTATTTTGACGACTTTTTATATTTCCTGTAAAAATAATGTTCAAAATTTTCTAAAATGATTTATTAATAATTATCATAATTAAGACACCCGTTAACGAAACTATTTTATAAAATCACCACTTTTTTTTTCCCACCATTCACAATGAATCACTTCAATAAGAAGTTTTGTTTGAGTGAAAGAATGGGGAAATCTGTAGTACTATTGAGATCAAATAGCTGTTTATTTAATCCCTCTCTGTCTCTCTTTTAATTTTTTTATTAAATAGCTTAATCAGGTAGCATACGCTACCATACCGGCAGTGATCCAAAGGGCCACTAGAGGACACGATCCTCATTGATTATCTTGTGGGGTCAGCCCTTGTACCTCTGGTCCTTTGTGCATGTTGTTAAGTCATTGACATTTTCATTTAGACCTAGTAAGCAATCAGGTTGTGCGTTTAGAAAAATAAAATTAAGTAGGGCTGCTGGTCATTTTAGATTCGGATAGAAAAGGATTGTTCAACAAGTGATTTTTGGATCATAGACTAATTCACAATTCTGATGTAATAGACTATAGCCGTGTTTGGATACCGTGTTTCACATGTTTCCAACGTCTGCGTTTTCCCCTCTCTTTTTGTTTTTTGGGAAAAGCGCTTTTCAGTACTTTTAGTGGATCTTGTGCACTGTTTACGGGACCTATAAATATCTTTTTTTCACACAAAATTTTATTAAAAATAGATCACACAGTACTATTTACACATTTAAAAATTAATTTGCTATAGTATTTTCAGTTTTCATTTTTCAGTTTTCAGCAAAATAAGCGGTATCCAAACAGACCATATGAATGGTTGTTTATCACTTACACATGAACTTGCCACTTTTTTATCCACCACTCACACTCTGTCACATCATATCTATGATAAACAAGTTGTGAAATAGTTTGTAATACTTGAATAATTTGGTTGGGTTTAAGTTGATCTCTCTGAGCTCAAATGGGATAACATATTTTTCTTTTATTAAATAATGAACTAGCATGGATTTACAATCTTGATATTAATTTTTTATGTGGAGGAGATTGTCTAACCTGATTTTCCACCTAGAACGTTTGGTTTGGACTAGCCCACTGTACATGAACAACCCACCTAATTTGAACACAAGAACACTGCAAGATTATCCCCAATACACTAGCCACGAGAGGAGCATAAAAGTTATGATCCAACAACTAATTGTAGGTTTGGATTGAGGGGGAGGACAGGGGCGGCTCTACATAGAGTTCAAGGTGGTCACAGGACCACCCTGACCTTGAAAAGAATACAATTATTATGTATAAATTTTAAGAATTTATGATTTTTTTTACCTTTAAAAAAACTTTGTGACCACCCTAAATTTTTTTTAGACCCAACATAATTAAATTTTGGACAAAATTTGGCAACAACCATGGTTATAGACTAAGGCTACAACTCTATTCAATTTTTTTTTTTTTTTTGAATGTGAATTTTAACAAATTCACCATTTAATTACATTTTCTTCTTAAATCCTCCATACTTGCAACATTTCAAGAAGATAAAAGATCAATACATTTAATTACAATCTTGGTATTCCTTTTTTATGCGGAGGAGATTGTCTAACCTGATTTTCTGCCTAGAAGGTTTGGTTTGGACTAGCCCACTATACATGAACAACCCACCTAATTTGAACATAAGAACATTGCATGATTATCCCCAATACACTAGCCACGAGAGGAACATAAAGTTATGATCCAACAACTAATGGTAGGTTTGGATTGAGGGGGAGGGCAGGGGCGGTTCTACATAAAGTTTGGGGTGGTCACAGGACCACCCTGACCTGGAAAAAAATACGATTATTATGTATAAATTTTAAGAATTTATGATTTTTTTAATCTTTAAAAAAACTTTGTGACCACCCTCGTGGGATAACATATTTTTCTTTTATAAAATAATGAACTAGCATGGATTTACAATCTTGGTATTCATTTTTTATGTGGAGGAGATTGACCATAAAATACCCTCAACAACTACCAATCACGTTCTCCTATAATGTTTTAAGCAACTTGAAATCATATGATCCCCACGCTTTATTGATTGAATATAAAATGATCTTTTTTTATTTTTTTTGTGTGTGTTAAAAATGATCTAATATTTGTTACAAAAGAGTATAGATATATGGCTAACTTTTAATCAATAACAATTAAATGTAGAATTGGTGTTATTAGGACATATGTGATTCACTTGTTAGGAACATATGTCACTATTTTATGTAGTTGGCTAATCCTTTGACAAAACACACTTTACTTGTAATTGGGTAGATCTAAGATGTGTTTAATACTTCAAGAAATTGTGTTTCAAAATCAAGTATTGAAACCATGCAAATTTGTCCAAGATTCAAGTTTGAAAAGTGCCTGTCATTAAAACTCGATAGCTGCTCGACACCTCTCGACAGCTAGGCTATTTATCGAGATTTTCAACTTCTTTTTATCGCAATCTCGAGAGCTTTTCAATAGCTGGTGGATCGATCGAGAATGCTCATGTCCCCTCGACAGCTCCTCGATAGCTTCTCGATAGCTGTATCTATCGAAGTTTAAAGCTCCACACCTCCTCGACACCTCTCGATCGATCAAGGTTACAAGAATTCAAATTTTCAGCCCATGCTGACATGTATGTGTAGAGTTTTTTTTTTCTCACAACCTTATACCTATATAAGGCTTATTTTAGAGGTCATCACATAAGAGAATACAATGAGAACATATGTAAAAGGTGACCGATGCCTTATTCTCTCTGAAAGAAGTTACTGTGTCTTTACGCCTTAGGGTTTTGTAACCAAGTGTTTCTTGATCTTCATTGTTGATGAAGTAAAAAACTTTGCAACCAACATTCTTCTTCCTCAAGTTGGTGAGTGAGTCACGTACTGGGATTCGTGCATCATTGGTTTGTCATGTATTGAGATCCATACATCAAAAAGGGCGGCATTCATATATTGAAAAGTTCAAAGGTTCTGAAGTGGTAGAAGGTTTCTACTGTGAATTTATCTACGAGGATTGTAAAGTCTAGGGACAAATGTTTTGTACTAGATCTGAAACTTCTCTTTACTATAGTGGATTGCTTTTCGAGAAGGTTTCTCCCCATGTTTTTTATTGTGAAACTAGTTTGTTTCATTGGTTTTCCTGGGTCATCATATCTTGTCTTATTTATTTTTCCACTGCATATGATTTTGACATGATATTGATGTTTGTTTGTGTTGAAAAATATATACTTTACTAGAGATCATATAGACACATACCTTTGGTGGAACAGATCACCAAATTGTCGGATCTTGTTTTTTGCTTGCTTTACGAACTCCTCACAATCTCCTTTGTGGAACACCTCCAAGTCCCAGGAAAGGCTACTAGAGTCTCTCCTAATTTTCACGCTCCAAATTCTAGGGAGTAGTAGATGGTGTTCCAGAGAGATGGCTTATTTTGAGAGAGCACTTAAAACTATACTTATATTCACTTACTGTGTCTAACCTCTATCTGACTAATTTAGAAGTATTTAAATACTAGTAGAGATTCACTTACTATCAGATATATGTGATCCCTAAAAGATCACATGTTTTAAGTTTCAAATTACTCCACCACTGATATTGATAACCCATATTAATATCTATTAAGTTTAAATTATCCCACTACTGATATTGATAACTCATACCAATATCAGTTAGTTTAAATTTAAACTTACTTATCAGATAACCCATGTGGACGATCCATGGGCCATGGTTTATGGGTTGGATAAAAACCAGTCCAATTTCTAATAGTTTGTTTTAACAAGTTTTATTCATAATAAATCTAATTAACAACTTGGGTTTAAAACTTGTTAATTCTATCAACCGGGGTCTAAATTTCCCAACATGTGTATTTGGTCTGATGATAAAAAATTATTATCAAGAGTGAACACTATAGGTTGAAACTCTCTAAAAATAGAGAGACTTGTAACATTTGTTCTATTTTATGAGACGAATCAGAGTTCAAATATTCTCTTCTCTATTATGGTTATTAATGAATTTTAAAAAATAAATAAATAAAAATTATGAAGCAATTAGATTCTTAAAAATAATTTAGTAGTTAATATATATATATATATATATATGATCAGGATATTAAAAAAAAAAAAAGTTAAATTGCCCAACTCATAATGCAAATTTGTAGAAAAATTATAAAGAACATAAGAATATAAGAAAATAAATTAAAAAAAGAAAAAAAGAAGAAATTTTTTAAATAGAAGATAAAAAAATTACCTTTCAAAAGTGTTTAGAGTTAAAAAAAATTTATTTAACAATTTATTATTATTATTTTTTTGTAAAAATGAGTTTATAAATAATAAAATTTAAAAATAACTCTATAATAAACTACATAATTTGATATTGCTTCCAAGTTAAATTCTTAAATGGTTACTGTAGGGACTCAGTTTAGAAAGGTTCCCCAACAATACATTTTTAGAGAGTGGATCGAAGGTTTAGGCCCTAACAGACTAGCAACGGAATACAAGCCCGCCTTCTTCCATTGAAGGGGAGTGAGCCCAGTTTACAACTAAGGGTAGCTCCTCGGCACTCGTCCGAGGAGATACCTCTCCCTGAAACTAACATGACCTCTAAGTCCTCCTATGTCATTCTCTTGAATGATCTAAAAAAAATCCCCCCTAAACTCTTTACTCGCCTTTCTTATATAGTTCTCTCCCTCCTATCCCCTTCTTCCTTCTGTTGATCATCCATTGGCCTTACCTTTGACCGTCTGTCCCATCAGAGACCTTATCCGCACTCAAGTGGCTCACCATGATCAATGTTGCCCTGTCAAGGGGTTACATCCCCATTAATGCGGCCAGGGGGGTTAGGTGAGCGCATTCAATGTAGAGGTGACAGCTCGCCTAAGGCTTGCTCCTTCGCCGACGCGTGGCACTGAACCCCTCCTCCTCGGACATTCAAGGAGTCCCCTTTGGTAGGGTGTTCCTCGTGTTCTCCCGAGGTCTCGGACGCCCGAGGATGGGGTCATCCTCGGATATGTTCCTCGGGGGTTGATCCTCGCGCTTTCATCCTCGGACCCCTCCTGCATCCTCGGCGTGGGCCATTGGGCCTGGCTTGGAGTGGGCCAAGGCCACCTGTTTTTTTGGCCCCACAGTTACTAATGGGTTAAATTTTTTATAATTTAATCATTCATGACCTTAACAAAATTCGACGTAAGTTGTATTCGAAGTTTATCTAATTGCTAAAAATTATTACATAAGAATTATGGGTAAAATTTTGACTAAAATGAAATTACAACACGACTTATACATACAGTATATATTAGAAAATTTTAGTAAATAAACATAGTATAATGGGTATACTATTTTTTAACGGTATTCTAAAATTAAAATACTACTTTTACATCATTAGTGTTTAATTGTTCATATTCATCGTAAGTTATATATAAAAATATATATAGAGGTAAATTTTAGAAAAAGTTTAATTAAAACTTGAAATTAGAATTCAATTATTTTGTGAGTCTAAATTTATATAGGAACCACACTATAATTATCCTCTAAAATTTCTTAATCTTTGTGCCAAGTGAGTTAATGACTGAGAAGGTATGAGCTAACTCATTTGCTTTTCTTTAAAGCCAACTGAAATTACAACAAACAAAAGATCTCTAAGTTATGCAATATTTTTAAACAAAGTGATGCAGACTAAGGACCATCAAGAGCTCCCTAGGCGAGTCTCTCAAAGTTCTCATCATAAGCAAACTGTAATGCCCACAAAAAGTATTAATTGATTGTGTTTGGGTGGCATATATTTTTTGTCGTAAGTCATTATGTCAATAGTTCATATATAATATTTAAATTAGTATTAATTAATTGTGTTTTGATGGCACATACGTAATATTTAAGTTTGATGTTTAGAACTTTGAAGCTGGTGCAAGGGATGAGGTACACTGTTCAAGAGAAGGGAGTAACGTTGCATGGAAGATTATTGAGAATATATTAGGGAATGGAATCCTAATGTTTAAATTTTAGTTTAATTGATATTTTCCATTTATTTGTTAGGAATTTTTGAAATAGTAATCCTAATTTGCAAGCAAAGAAGAAGAAGAAATAAAGAATTGTTTAAATCTTCTTACAAATTCTGTGAAAGTTACACTAGCAAACAAGGAAGTCAATATCATACCAGAGGTTATACTGGTTTGGCCAGTGGTACGATATATTTCGGGTACCGTTCAATACCGGTGTACCGTTTCAGATTTACTACTATACATATAAAATCCTATATATATATATATATATTTGTTGAATTTAAATCCTATGTCTTTAAGTATATTTAGGCCCAATTCATCATTATCTTTATCCTTCTACAATGGCCTAATCCATTACAAATAAATCTAAATTATCTGATCATTATATTAAAAAAAAAAAAAAAAACTTCAAACAAGTGTAAAAGGTCAAACATCCCACCTAACTCTCACTGAATTCTGAATAGAATTCAATGCCTTAGTTTTACCGCAACCACACATTACTTTCAAAAAGAATAAACACATCCCACACGTTTTGAAAATGCACTGAGAAGCCAAATGCTTAGAACCAAGAAGTTTTGTCTCTAGTGTTCATGAGCGGAGAAGAGGACAAGACAAAAAAAAAAAAAAAGTAAGAATGAGAGATGCAAATTAACAGAACGAGGCCATGATGCAAAGGTAGGCTTTGTCGGAACTTCATTGTTGTCTCAGTGTCATGGATCTATGGGTTTTTGCAAGAAAAAATTAGTTTCAAAGAGGTAATACCTGTTCTTAAATGACTTCGGCTGGAAGTAATATTTCGGCTAGAATGACCGAAACGCCTTGAAAGGGCTGAAATCACCTAAAACAGTCTGGTATAAAAACCGTTACCAAATGGGAGGGTTACCTATACCGGTTTGGTCGCCGGAACGAGATATTTTGGCTGTATTGGCTGGTACAGTACGAAATCATCTCCCTTGCTAGCAAAACATTCATAGACGTCTTAAAAAATAAATCTGCTAAACATTTTGCTCTTTTAAGGTTCACTCCCATACATGTGTCATTAAGTTTTTAAATTTTTGTTCCAAGGGAGTCATTCAATGCAAAAGATGAGGAATCCAATATAAATGAACCATAATAATAATAATAATAATAAACAATTTGATATCTAATCATATAATTTTACACCAAGAGTCTTTTTTTTGCCAAGTGACTATTATAATACTAACATAAAAACTAAAATAACTACCTCACTCACTTAAATATTCTTTAACCACACAAATAGAGCACTCTATTGTTGAGAGGTTTTTAGCCCAAACACTTTCCTCATCCAATCTGAGAGTTGTGATAATTTTTGGTGCATGTGGGAAGCATTGGAAGAAGCCAAGGATGGTAGATGCAATTTTGAGCTAATTGTGGGATCCAGATAACTAGTGAAGACAAGACTCGATGAAACCCGTTGGTAGCGAGAACTTGGAGGGTTCAAGTACATTGGGTAGATTAGGCTTGGAAGGTCTTATTGATATTCGTATGGTCCAAATTTATTAACTAGTGGATCGATTTCGGTTTAGAGGGTCGTGGAGACGTTTTTCGCCGAGTACTTCGGTTTCTTCTTTGATAACACATTTTGATGTTATCTTGTATTTGCATCTCTCTTCCTTACTCTTTAAGCTTTAAATTTATTGTTAATTGTACATGCTTATGCTTTAGAGTAGTGTTCCAGTTTTATTATGATTCATTTACTCTTATTTCATACTTAGTTAAGTTAGAGTAAAAATAATAAAGTTGCCTTTTAAATATGGAGGTCTAAACAAGCTATAGTGTTTTCACACTATTTGAGCTTTCAAATATAATTTTTCAATTTGAATTTAACTATTGTTAGCGAGGTTACACATGAAGGGATTTTTATAAAGCTAAAATTTAGAATTTGAGATGGAGTAAATTACTGGGTTTAGTATGTGCTAATTTTTTGGAAAAAATATATCAAATGTACGTGAGATATGTTTAGTTAGAGAGTATGCTAATTTTTAGGAAAAACGTTTCCATATGAGTTTTTTTTTTTTTTTTTTGAATTACAATTTTAACCCTATTTTTTATTTTTTAAGAATAAGTAGGGTTCAAGTACATTGGGTAGATTAGGCTTGGAAGGTCTTATTGATATTCGTATGGTCCAAATTTATTTACTAGTGGATCGATTTCGGTTTAGAGGGTCGTGGAGACGTTTTTCGCCGAGTACTTCGGTTTCTTCTTTGATAACACATTTTGATGTTATCTTGTATTTGCATCTCTCTTCCTTACTCTTTAAGCTTTAAATTTATTGTTAATTGTACATGCTTATGCTTTAGAGTAGTGTTCCAGTTTTATTATGATTCATTTACTCTTATTTCATACTTAGTTAAGTTAGAGTAAAAATAATAAAGTTGCCTTTTAAATCTGGGGGTCTAAACAAGCTATAGTGTTTTCACACTATTTGAGCTTTCAAATATAATTTTTCAATTTGAATTTAACTATTGTTAGCGAGGTTACACATGAAGGGATTTTTATAAAGCTAAAATTTAGAATTTGAGATGGAGTAAATTACTGGGTTTAGTATGTGCTAATTTTTTGGAAAAAATATATCAAATGTACGTGAGATATGTTTAGTTAGAGAGTATGCTAATTTTTAGGAAAAACGTTTCCCTATGAGTTTTTTTTTTTTTTTTTGAATTACAATTTTAACCCTATTTTTTATTTTTTAAGAATAAGAATTCTTTAATTAGATTAGGGTATTTTTGATATTTTTTGAAGTTATAACTAACTTTCTAAACCCTCTTAATGTATTCAGATAATATTTATGTGAATAAATGAGTTGTAATTCCCATTAATCTTGAGTAAGAGCTATGAAGTATGAAACTATAAATACATATTGTGCATTAATTTTTTTTTCATGTATTATTGTGCCTACAACTTGGAATTTTTTTCCATCTTTCCTACCTCTTTAAGTTTATTATCTATAATCTATAATCTATAACATATATAAAACTTTATCTTGATAAGTTTTAGAGGTCTTACAACTTAAAGGGAAATTATTTAGTCCACTTGGAGAACCATCTCATTAATGTCTAGTGGTCCTCTCACTCAATAATATAAAGTTATTAGGACAAATTTATTGAGTCAGATCCTACCCATCATCCTAACTAGTTGGGTACCGTACCCCCCCAGAAAAAAGGGGGTACGTTAGAATTACCCTATACATACATACATACATACATATATACATATAAATATATATATATATATATTTAGATTTGAATTGAACGCCTAGAAGGATAATTATGGTATGATCCCCACATAAATCTAGACACATGATGCAAAATTAGACTCTAATTTGGAATTCTAATTTGACTTTCTTTGAGTTTTACCTATTAATATATATATATATATATTACAATATCCAAATAAACAAATTAAATAAATTAAAACCCTCCACAAAGAAAAAGAAGGAAAAAAAAAAAAAACCATGTCACACTTACATAGGTGATATTACCAATTTCATTGATACTTCCGGTTAGACATAGCAAAACGGATCAAAATTTGCTGACTCGATCCAAACTCAAATTTTTTGACTTGAACAAAAGGGGTTGACCCTTGACCCATCCTTTTTTTTTTGGTCAACTTGACACGACCCAGCTAACCTGTGAATAAACCTTTTTAAAATTTTATTTTTTATGGTAAAAAACTAATAAAATTAAGACATAGTTGGTTTACTTTTTCGTTATGGGCTTTACACTGCACAACCCAAACTCAATTAATAATTATAAATGCACTTGATTTTGTTTCCAAATAAACATAATTTTTTTGAATGACACCGTTAAAAAAATGTATTTATATTTAATGCCACTCAAATATAATGGTCCTAAGAAAACGATTGATAAATTTTATCTTGTTGCATGCAAACAAATTGAAAGATGATGATTAAGGTATTCTTCTTGCTTCAATAACACGATAAGTAAAGATTTTTAGATATTAAATGACAAAGCACATATCAAGATAATCTAATTATAGTGAACTTAACACATATATTTGAAATTATAGACATGTATGAGAAGTATTCATAAGTGTAAAAAGAGTAAATCTGAAGTATATCAATAAAATTATGTATAAATTATAGATACTTAGGCATGTTTTTTAATAGTTGATAGCCAAAATAAAAAGCTTCTAAAAATAAAAGATGATATTTTCTGGAGTGTATATTGCTTATCAATAACATAATATGACCATGTTTAAATAANATAATTATGGTATGATCCCACATAAATCTAGACACATGATGCAAAATTAGACTCTAATTTGGAATTCTAATTTGACTTTCTTTGAGTTTTACCTATTATATATATATATATATATTATATATATATATATATATATATATATATATATATATATATATATATATATTACAATATCCAAATAAACAAATTAAATAAATTAAAACCCTCCACAAAGAAAAAGAAGGAAAAAAAAAAAAAACCATGTCACACTTACATAGGTGATATTACCAATTTCATTGATACTTCCGGTTAGACATAGCAAAACGGATCAAAATTTGCTGACTCGATCCAAACTCAAATTTTTTGACTTGAACAAAAGGGGTTGACCCTTTTTTTTTTTTTTTTTTTACACAAACCAGTTTTCAACCTAAACCTTGCCTGACCCAACTTGCCTGTTCACCACCTCTACTTTTAGTATAATTTGAGTTATTCTAGAACCACAACTAATTACAAACTAATTTTCACAACTATTTAATGTGACAGACTATAATTGATTGTTTATTATTTTCATATAAACCCATCACATTTTTTTCCACTACTCACAGTTAGCCACATCAAATAGTTGTGAAAATAAATGTAAAATTGATTGTGGTTTTAGAATTTAGTTTCTCATAATCAAGGGGGAACTAATAGACATTTTTAGTAGCCAAATACTTCTCATAAAAACATAATAATAATAAAAAGTCCCAAAATACTAATTACACTCCGCCCAATAGTGAAAATCCCACCGAGCCAGGACCCCATGAAATTAGGCCCAATTCAAGACAAATTGTTGAGCTGGGCTTTAGTAATTCATGAAGAGCCCAAGAAAGAGTGGGAAAAATCCCATTAAATATTGGTTATGTCTAAGGTAGAGGGAGTCACACTATGGCTAAGCAAAAGCACCGGCCCAAAAGAAAAATAAAAGAGTGCAATGAAGAAGATGAAGTTGTTAATACGAATTTGTGAAAGCTTGTTGATAGAGCTCAATTAAAAAATTTTAATGGAAAAAAAGCCAAAACAGATGAATAAACAAAAACAAACAAATGAGAATTAATAGAAAATGAAGATAATAACTCAACCCCAAGAAGAAGAAGAAGAAGAAGAAGAAGAAGACAAATGTTTCCAAAAGGGTGGAACTTTTTGTTCCTCCTTTTCTCTCTAATTTTCTCCCGATTTTGGCGGATTGCATATTGGTAGGCTTGGAGAGAAAAACTAAGGTTTCACTAGTTTTCTCTCATATTTTCTCCCACAACCAAACCTAAAGCTTAGATAACAGACAAATATGCAGAAATATTTATCATATGAAATAAGTTTAAGGGATTTTTAATAAGGGTAAGGCTTAGTTTTAGTGCACTCGCACTAACACGATATGGACATGTCAACCATTTCCTTCTAACAACATTAAAAAAATAAATAAAAATAAGAAAAAAACAAAGAAAAGTTGGCAGACACTTTAAATGCTTCAAAGGATCAAGTTAAGTTGGTGTCCAATTATAAAATTGAACTATGAAATGGACCCATTGATATATTTCTCAAAAAAAAAAAAAAAAAAACCTGATGGGCTAATAAATAACAAGGTAATCGATATCGTACTAGTACCGGCCGGTATGTACCGTACCGATACGTATACCGGTATCGAAACACCAACATTTTGTACTGGTTTAAATACTGGCGGTACTAGCCATGTACCGATCATACCAGCCAATTTTGGGCAATACCGGCCAATACTAGGCGTATCGGCTGGTATAGAAAAAAGCTTTTTTTTTTTTTTTTTTTT
>NW_027069813.1:246387-251040 GCF_002906115.3 Quercus suber
CAAATGACACACCCACACACACACATTTATATATATATATATATATTGAGAGTAAATTACAAAAACCTATCTTAAGATTTGGAGAAATTGTTCCTCTCTCAAACTTAAGGAAAATGATATTCCGATCTCCGGTTATTTGAGATTTTGAAAAAGTCAATAAATTAATCATTTTATTAGTAACATAATATTCTAATTTTTGAAAAAAAAAATTCCATTTAACCAAACCTAACCATAGTTAGTTAAAGATTTTAAGATTAAATATTATTTTCTTGTCATCAGCAAGCTTTAAAAAAAAAAAAAAAAAACACAATTCCTATAGCGACTCCTAGTAGATCTATAGCCTACAGGTCATCTACCTCTAGTAATTCTCTCTTTCCTCTGAAATTCTTACAGTACTACTGCACGAACAATTCACCAATTTTTCAAAATTTAAAATATTCTATTACTAGTATAGTAGTATTAACTGAATGATTAAAAAAAAAAAAACAGAATGAATAATTCATTGATTTCCTTCAAAACTTAAAGGATGGAAGTGTCATTTCCATTAAGTTAAGGGTCAAAGTATCACCTTCCTAAACTACAAGGAAAGTTTTTGTAAGTTACCCTTGTTTATAATATTCAGTTTCCAATTTTAGGCTAGAATATTTTTTTTTTTTTTTTTTGTTGAAAGTATATTTTATATACTCAATGTGATTGATAGGAAAATCCAAGCATATTTAGGCCCAAACTTAAAAAGATCAAACAATAAAAGGCCCAATAACACTAAAAGAGCCCAACAAGAAGGATAGAAATTGCTTGGCCCTAATTAAATTAAATTACCCCCATTTAGACCGTTTTGACTTGGGCCCACTTCACTTGTTCGGTGTCAAGGTAAACATGGATGACAAAAATTCCCTATAACTTGCATTATCTTGCACGGTTTTTCTACGCTCCGAATGTGTGTGTAATAAAATATATATAATTTATTTTTCTTATACCTGTTACATTTGTTTTTTTTTTCTTTCCTTTTGCAGTCTCATTGTTGTCACTTTCATTTCTCTTTCATATATATCTCATTAATGTCATAGCCACTTCATTTGGAATGGTAAAGTACCTTCAACCTGCCCCCTTGCCTTCTGACCTGTCTCGCTCCCATCCCAAAGAGATCTTGCTTTGTCCGTTGCCATTCCTAAATATGTAAATATTTAATTTTCATTTTTGGGCCCCTTTTTTTGTTGAAAATATATATTTTCTTGGTTGATTAGAGTACTAACATTGGGGGTGTAAATACCTCCTAGTTGCAATTTTACAACCCAAGACACTCAAAGCCCACTTCATCTAGGTTTATATACTTTGAAAAATTTGTAACCTTGCTAAGTGCATCCACGGTAGTGGAGTTAAAAATTTAATTATTTGGCATCACAAAAAGTTACTTTATCTATTTTATCTACACACATGCTGCAGTAGTGGATCTATTTTAACTTTTAACACAATAAAATAATATAAACATTACAATAAAATAAGATATCTACTATAATAAAATAATATATCCACTGCACACAACCATCACAGCCACACACATAACCAAGCAGGGAATAAATTTTTTTTTTTAGCTCTAAGCTACAGTGCACATCCATAGATAGATGTGCACTGTAGCAATGAAGCTAAAAAAAATAGCTTTAGCTCCACTGCTGTATGATTAATTTTGTATTTTGGTAGAGCTAAAATAATTATATAACTTTTTAGCTCTACTGCTACAAGTGCTCTAAGGTTGCATATATGCAACCTTACTGTTCATAGGTTGTAAAGTTCACAGTACTTCAAACTCACATTATTGTATTCCATAGTCGACGATGAATTTGTCATCATCTCGTCAGACTCAACCAACTTCTTAAACTTACCCATTCCCAAAGATGACTAAAAGTTCTAAGAGAAGAAAAGGAGGAGTAAAATCAAGGAAATTTGAGATCGATAGAAAAAGAAGACTTACAGAAGTATGACGGTACTCTTCAGATAGTGTACAAGTCCAACCAGATTCAAATCATACGCGTCAACAATTGTAAGCGCGAAAATGATGAAATCGAGCGGTTCAAACAGGTACTTATACTCCCCCTTAGGTTCCCAAATGTAACCGCTTGCTCATAAAAGCAAAAGATCATGCCGTTGAAAGTGGGAACGTGGTGCCGCCAAAATTTAATGTGGGCACCCATTAAGTCTTGAAACGCTAAAAACGCGCATCGGGCAGTCAAAAAGCCGCCAGCGTTAGCACAAACCGAAGTGGGGCGACTCGTCTAGAGAGCCCGCAGGTATCAAAACCCTCCTCCCCGTCCGAGGGAACGTGCAGCAGGGTTTTGAGGGGCTATTGTGGGGCCCGTGGGCCCGATAGCCTCGGCCCATCGGGTATTAGGCCCAAGGCCAACGCCGAGGAGGACTGACCAGTCAAGGCTAAGTTAGACAAAGCCTCTTTTGTGACCACGCCGAGAACCTGTTCGTCCTCGGCATTCTAAGGATAATCTTTGGGAGGGGACAAGCTCAGAGCAAGCTGTCACATTCGCATTAATGCATTCACCTAACCCCTCTGGCTGCATTAATGAGGATATAACCCCTTAGCAGAGCAACGTTGGTCAGAGTGAACCACTTGAGTACTGAAAAGGCCTCTGATGGGACAGACGGCTAGAAGAGAGGCAAATGGATGATCAACAGATGGAATAAGGAGATAGGCAGATGAAAACTATATAAGAAAAGCAAGTAAAGAAAAAAGGGGGGGGGAAAAGAAAGAGAGAGAAATAAAAGGCCTCCTTGGCCACAGGCCAAGGAGCACTCCCCAGTTGTAAAGAAACTCTTAGTATTTTTTATAAAGAAAGTTCATGCTTGGTGATCGACGGCCAGTGCCTAAACCTTTAACCCACTCTCTATAAATTTATTGTTTGGGCTTGATTGGGCTGAAAACCCATTCGTACTTAGGGTCAGTCCAAATTGAGTCCCTACAATTGGCGCCGTCTGTGGGGAGATTTAGGGTGCTGGCCGGCGCACCAGGCGAGTGTTCTAAGTATTCGTTTTACAATAGAGAAAAAAAATATATAAATAAATTACAGTGAAAAAAAAAAAAAAAAAAAGGTATACATTATACAGTACTGCGAGTTATGTTCAATCAGGGCCAGTCAATTTCAAGCCTTCTTGTTGGGCTCTTTTAGTGTCGTTGCCTTTTATTGTTTCATATAAAGTTGACTTACAGTTCCTAAAATTAAATCCAGATCTGAATTTTGCGATCAATTATAAGAGCACTAGCAATGAGAATGCAATAAAAATATATACATATATATATATATATATTTTGCATCTTCAAACACCACTTTATCTATTTTACTAACTCATTTTACATTTCATCCAACATCCCAGTTCTTATTTTTACATACAACTACATAAATAATATAAACTACTTAATAATATAATAAAAAGTATTCTTCTCTCTCTTTCCTCCCCTATCTATTTTTTCTCACACATAACTACAAGATTAATTTTTTTTTTCTTTACAACCTATGAACAGTAAGGTTGCATATATGCAACCTTAGAGCACTTGTAGCAGTAGAGCTAAAAAGTTATATAATTATTTTAGCTCTACCAAAATACAAAATTAATCATACAGCAGTGGAGCTAAAGCTATTTTTTTTAGCTTCATTGCTACAGTGCACATCTATCTATGGATGTGCACTGTAGCTTAGAGCTAAAAAAAAAAATTTATTCCCTGCTTGGTTATGTGTGTGGCTGTGATGGTTGTGTGCAGTGGATATATTATTTTATTATAGTAGATATCTTATTTTATTGTAATGTTTATATTATTTTATTGTGTTAAAAGTTAAAATAGATCCACTACTGCAGCATGTGTGTAGATAAAATAGATAAAGTAACTTTTTGTGATGCCAAATAATTAAATTTTTAACTCCACTACCGTGGATGCACTTAGCAAGGTTACAAATTTTTCAAAGTATATAAACCTAGATGAAGTGGGCTTTGAGTGTCTTGGGTTGTAAAATTGCAACTAGGAGGTATTTACACCCCCAATGTTAGTACTCTAATCAACCAAGAAAATATATATTTTCAACAAAAAAAGGGGCCCAAAAATGAAAATTAAATATTTACATATTTAGGAATGGCAACGGACAAAGCAAGATCTCTTTGGGATGGGAGCGAGACAGGTCAGAAGGCAAGGGGGCAGGTTGAAGGTACTTTACCATTCCAAATGAAGTGGCTATGACATTAATGAGATATATATGAAAGAGAAATGAAAGTGACAACAATGAGACTGCAAAAGGAAAGAAAAAAAAAACAAATGTAACAGGTATAAGAAAAATAAATTATATATATTTTATTACACACACATTCGGAGCGTAGAAAAACCGTGCAAGATAATGCAAGTTATAGGGAATTTTTGTCATCCATGTTTACCTTGACACCGAACAAGTGAAGTGGGCCCAAGTCAAAACGGTCTAAATGGGGGTAATTTAATTTAATTAGGGCCAAGCAATTTCTATCCTTCTTGTTGGGCTCTTTTAGTGTTATTGGGCCTTTTATTGTTTGATCTTTTTAAGTTTGGGCCTAAATATGCTTGGATTTTCCTATCAATCACATTGAGTATATAAAATATACTTTCAACAAAAAAAAAAAAAAAAAAAT